>NC_137620.1:32250461-32462961 GCF_963280865.1 Gymnoscopelus braueri | reverse complement strand
GGTCCCCTCCTTTTTTCCCTCTAAACCAAATCTCTTTGTCGAAAATGGCCGATCTCACAACAGGTCAATGCGTTACGATGCATTGTGAGCTTGTGAATCTGTTATTTTCACACAATGTCTGCCTATTATGACATGCAGAGAATAGGGATGCTGGACTCTTCCGGTTGAAACGGTCAACTAGGTTCCATAATCATGATGTAATACATAATCACAATTGGGGTGCGGCCAGCAGGACAACCTCGTTGAAAGTTTCAACCTTCAGAGCCAAGAGCAACACTGGTTTTCTTTACAGTGAAGTTACAGTGCTTTCTAATGAGAGGGCAACAGATGCTGGAAAATTCAAATGTTGTGTTTGTTTATCATTCTGTGTAATACCCGAGTGGATCCTAGGAGACCCGTACTCAGCGTTGATCGGGAGAGAAAGGCATGAAGTGCGGCTGCATGGTGATTAGGCTCACCTAGGATCAGATTACTGCAGCCCCTGCAATATACAGGGGTAAAAAGTTAAGCTGCTGCATGCATGTAAAGCTGACAGCTGAGTTTCAGAGTGCATCAACTATACCTCCATGGGATTAATGGTACACGCACACCGTGCTCAATCATGGATTCCTTCTTCATTGAGGTGATAACATGAAATTGAATTGCTTTGCCTTATTCTAGACCGCTACATACTGTAAAATGAGATAATATAGCATGAAAATCTGTTTAACCACTTTAAGCCTATTTAAGACTTGCTTGTAGACCTATTTGTAAAAATCATCAATTATGGAAACAAAATGAAGAATTCTGCACCATTTTAACACCACAATATTCTCTCATGGGGGTTCTTGGCACACAATCTTTTCAGATGAGGGTGAGGGTCCACTCCAAATACATTCAAATCAATTTGGGGGTCCTTGACATGAGAATGTTTGGGAACCACTGAATTATGTTATTAATAACATTAGCAGATAACATTAGCCATGTCAGTAAGCCACCTCACAAAATAACCCAAGCTCCATACAAACACAGGCATCGATATACATTTAAATATAAAGTTTCACAGTAAAAAAGGGTTGCAGAGCCTATATACAGTACCCAGTATGTACAAATAGCAACTTCCTCCACTTGTGACTTCACGATTGTAATATTCCATTATTCATACAGTCACCTTTTCAGCAGTTATGGAGAACTTGAAGAAAGTAATTTCCATATAGCTATCTTTAAAAAAGCAATTAGTATCATCTAGATATGGACTAGTTTCTAACTATGTCAAGGTATACATTACGCGTTGTTCTACCTTTAAGCAAACATCAAACAAGACAGCCCTTTGGTGTCATAATTAGTTATAACATCAGTGACTTGACCTTGACACATTTGGCTACAGAAGGCGGCCAGAGAGGTAGTCCCCCTCTCCCTCTCCCTCTTTCCCTCCCTCCCTCCCTCCCTCTCCCTCTCTCTCTCTCTCTGCCCACTACTAATAGACAATATGCACCCTTCCTTGTATTGCAGACAAATGGGAAATCAGAAGCATCAATTATGCCGGTAAACAAGTTTGGCCATGTAGAACATTCAATTATACATTAAACATTAATAGCAGGGGCTTATTTCACACATCCATTAGGTTGTGTTAAACACGGATACTCAATCTCATTAATGGAGCTTGAGTGACTTGTCATTTTTTACCCGGGAATTTAATCAGTGAATAACAATGCTGCAATTGGGTGGCAATTTGTAACAGACGATCCAGCTTTTTTTCTCTCTCTCTCTCCCTGCGAATCATGAGGACATACATGGTAGTGTGATGGACAAAAGAGTAGCAGTCGATAAACCTTCTGAGGTTTGGAATTATCAGACATAAGATGAGACGGCCAGAGCAAGAAAATAAAATATATAGTTTTGTCTTAAACCCTATGCACTTCATTGACCGGACACCCCCAGGGGTCTATTAGGCCTCCTCCTTTTTCCCCTCTACACCACATCTCTTTGCGGAAAAAGGCATATCCACAATGTATTTACTGTAGTGTGTGTGTTGAGTAAGCTTGTAGATCTGCTATTATCGCTGAATGTCCGCCCCAGAATAGGGACGCTATGGTTCATGCGGTTAGGCCACAAATTATGCTCAAAATGACATTCTGAGGACTGACAAATGTGGATTCAATGCCAGAGGAAAGGTGGGGTAGGCAAAGGAGCGAAGGTGAGCGAGACAATAGAAGAGTGAGTGGAGGAAGATGAGACGAAGGCTGGGAGAAGCCCATGCAGAGAGTGGGTGAAAGAGTTTGAGTAGAAAATGAAAAAGTGGCACATGTCCACCACCGTGGAGTCTAGGGGTTCGAATCCATGGCGGTGAATCCGGCTTGCCGAGTGTGTATTGAAACGCAATTAGCTGTGTTCAGGTGAGGGAAGCCGGGCAGGCAGGGCGATCTTTGTCACGGCACGTATTCCTATGGGCTGGGGCGACACCTGTCAGTGGGCAATGTTGAACGGGAGTAGTTTTCTGTAATAGTGGCATCTAGGCTTAGCACTAATTACAATTAAAAATGCCTTAAACACATTGTCTGACCCTCAGAACATAGAAATGGAAACTTTATCTGTCAGTTTTGCTTGCCTTGTTATAAAGTTATTGAAGAAATAGTTTAAAATTGTCAGCCATTTTTTTATACAAATTCAAAAAATGTTGCTTGGGAACCATTGAAATTCAGCACCCTTGAATTATGTAAAGGTAAAGGTTATGTAGTCAGGTTCCCAACTTTTACCCAAAATGCCTCTCTAACATAAAAAGAAAATCCAGAAATCCCACCTGACTACATCGACTATATTGGGAGAAAAAAAGGGGTAAAAAATAATTGGCTACTCTAAATTTTGAAGTACAAAAAAAAAAGCCAAAGAGAGCAGAGCAGATCTTTAAAGTGAGTGCTGGATGTATTGTAAGGGCTGTGGTAACTGGCTCCAATTCCCTATGAACAACAAGGCTAGAGCATAAAAGGCTAGAGAACTAACTGTGCAGTGCTGTTCAAAGGCCCAGCAGTCATTAACCACCGGCAGCATATAGTGGTCTACAGTAGCCGTTTGCTTTGGACCTACATGATATTAAACCATTTAAGTCTACCATACCAGCCCTGACAAAAAAGGATAGTAATTTTGTACTTTAAAATAAAATATGGACGCCAGAGAGTTAACATTGAGATGACTTTGATATTATGTGGTATCTCCTTCAATATGACCAAGTTGTAAGCTACATTTTTACAGTATGTATGACAAGTTAGTCCATGGTGGCCATAACATCTGGTCATTCATCTTCACAGATTATTGTAGTGATGCAGATGAGAGCCAGTCAACTCTGCACTACCATACTGTATATCATGCACTTATGTTGAGATAAGTGTACTATAATTCACACACTCTGGGAACTTAAACATGATGAGTGGAGGGCATATTAAACCTGAAACTATAAGATACGAATGGGGACCAGAAATATCACTGCTGTCACAGGAGAATAAAAAGTGAAAACCTGCTGATAAAGTTCTTCCACGGGGGAACGCAACAGATGTTGAGCATATAAATCTAAAGCCGACGTGCACATGACAGCCGTATAAATTTAACCAGGCGACTGAGGCTAAACTAAAATGCAGGCTTAACGTGAATCAAGACACATATTGCAGATTGTATTTTGGAAAGTAAATGGTTGATGTTTTTGTCGAGTCAAGGCCACACAATAATGTACTTCTCTTAGCAATGTTATTGGAATTTTCAGGGGGTTTTGGTTTTTTGTCTTCCCCTTGAGTATTGTGGCAAAGCATGCCACTTAAAGTCACAATAGTTTCATATAGTAGAATTATCTTTTCTATTTTCTTTTGAATATTCCAGAGCCTTTTTAATATTCATGGGGAATTATTCACTCAGTTATTGCACCACCGCACACAACTTCAGCCTCTTAAAACCCAATGCATAAATCTAAATAAAACAAAAAGACAGCATAAGCATACAGTAGCATCAGGAAAACAACATTTCAGAGAAGCTCCACAACTTGGGTGTTTTGCCATAGTTAAGGCCATGTAAACCTGCAACTATTTGCTTACCAAACAACAAAAAAGCAAGCTGATGAAAATCCTCAAATATTTCAGTGTTAATATTTATAATAAGGGTAATAATAATCTTACATATAATTAGAGTAACCTCTGTCGGTCTGTCTTGGGGTCTTGGTGTCTTGGGAGATCAAACTGCGCATGCGTCGCGTCCAAGCCCCAAACTGCGCATGTGTCGTTGCCAGGTTTCGCGCGCGAAACAAGCAGCAAGGTCTATGAAAACAAGGCCAAACGAAACGAACCCTACAAGCAACAAGGTCTATGAAAAGAAGGCCAAACGCAGCGCTAGATCGTGCGCGATCAACAAGCAACCAGCTTCATGAAAAAACACAAAGCCGCGCACTGCGCATTTCTCTAACCAATTCACACCCACTTCACGCTTACAAAACCTGGACATGGCAACGTGGCTCATCGTTCTGTGATTGACAGAAAAAGTTGGCCAATCAGGTGGCGAGTTCGCAGCCTGAAAAAGACGAACGGCAGCCATTGTTGATGTGCGAGTCAGGGTACGAGTGCCTTGACTTCTTATTTTCGCTTACTAAACGCTCTCAAACTTCTTCTTTGACGCACGGAATTCACTTATAACATATCGTTTGGATAGAATTTAGTTGTTTCACTTCATATGTGTGGTCAATTAATCATGACAGAGCCTATTTTTTTTAAAAAAATCAGAGAACCGGCAGGGGCGACCAGTCACACGCATGTATCCCAATAAGTCAACCTATTTTGGGGATGGCGATCTCAAAAGTCCCTTGCGTCATGGCTGTCCCCCCCGCCCCACCCCCACCACACACACACGCACACGCACACGCACACGCACACACACAGGGAGAGAGAGGGAGGGTGGGAGAGAGAGAATAGACGGACAGACACAGACAGAGAGACAGAGAGGGAGAGAGAGGGAGGGAGGGAAAGACAAAATAAGCGAGCCCTCGCTTATTTTTGCGCGGACGTAATTTGTTTGTCATTGTGGTGAATGTTTGCTGCTGATGTTTGTTGTGTGAAGCTTAATGTCAGAGTGTTTGTGTTGGAGCGCCTCAGTGCGGCTGCTGCGTTCATGTGCAACATCTTGCATGCGTGGCTGTGTTCACAGTTTTCCTTCGCCATGTCTGTAGGTCACGGCCTGGAGACCCCAGGGAAATTTCTTCATGAAAAAAAAAAACAGCCGATGGGGTCCGCGATGTTTCACGGGGGTCCGCGTTTTTTTTTGCGGTTCTGGGCGGATTGGGTTCGTTTTTTTCGCGGTTCTGGGCGGATTGGGTCCGTTTAAAAAAAAAAGTTTTTTTTTTTTTTTTTTTTTTTTCGGTGGGTAGGGGCCCTGCGTGGGGCGGGGCCCCACGCAGCCTGCGTAGTGTGCGTGTAGGGAGAAGCGGCCCTGTGTGTGTGTGTGTGTGTTTGTTTGTGCGCGCTCGCAACGGCTCGCACGCGCGTGTGTGTGTTGGCAACGGCCGACGGGGAACGGCTCCGCCTGTTAGATCTTTATATGCGCGGGTGTTTGTGGGTGTTCTGTTCCTCCACGACGGGATGTGCGTGTACACACTACACCATTGGTTCTCAAAGTGGGGTCCGGGGACCCCCAGGGGTCCTTGAGGGAGTTCCAGGGGGTCCCCAGCTAAATGATAGATTAGGCACCAAATGGACCCTTATGGGTCTGTAACTCTGACAGTGTACAAATGGAACCAAATGGACTCTAACGGGTCCATTTGGTTCCATTTGTACACTCTCACAGTTAAATTAACATACATTTTACCATATAAACTGGGGTCCAAGGGATAGAAATGCCATTAAATGGGGGTCCGTAGCCCTAATGCATGTCAAACTGGGGGACCTTGAAATTAAAATGGTTGAGATTCACTGCTACAGCCGTAAACAAATCTTCTCTTATGGGGGTCCCTCGCATATCTTTTCAAATGGGGGTCCGCGGGCTAACAAGTGTCAATTTGGGGGTCCTTGCCATGAAAAAGTTTGAGAACCACTGCACTACACAGTACAAACTCACTTTCGATCCCTGATAAACTGTCTGTTCTCACCGCATAACCCAAACTGCACACTTTGGGTGCTCATATCCCCCTACGGGTATGGTCTAGTAATAATAATATTAATAACAATAATACAATAATAATAATTACCCATGGGGATTAATAAAGGTCATCTTAATTGTTATCTTAAAGATGAAAGACGCTGACTGATATCCAGTTTAATCTGTTTTGCTGCCTTTTTGCTTACATGGCCCTGCATGTGGCATTTGTGTGGTGTTATGAAAGGTCACAGATGGGACTGTGGCATGAGATGAAACAGGAAATGGAGAGGGGACCGAGTGAGTTCAAGGCCTGGCTGTCAGCGAGCCAATATGGACAGATCACACTGCTCAGGCAGGTCTGGGCATGACTCCAAGGCACTGAGAGGGGTGATGGGTTCGTCACTCTCATGCGTGAACGAGCACAGGAACCACCCGCCTGCCTTTCTCTGTGACATGGTGCAGCTATAGAGAGATTTGAACACAGGGTTATAGCATTCCAAAAACAAATGACATCTTATTATGACATTTATTTGTTTTGTTTTTACATCGTTGGCTCTGGGAGAGGCAAGAGGTCTGTCTGCAAATGGACATGTCCGTCTGTTTGTAGGGGATAATCTTGCAGACCGCTGGACCGATCAGCAACACATTCCTTGTGCATTCTGCCAGTGGGCCAAAGGAATATCTCCACACATTTCTTCTCACATAATAATGATTTATACATTTCTTTTATATTTGAACCACTTAAACTACAAGCTCACATCATGTCGCATTTCAACGGCGATGCGATGCCATGCAACACAAGTTTTTTTTTTTTCACAGCTATTTTCGCAAAATGTTAGCCCCAGAATAGGGATGCTAGTGGCAACTGCAGTTGGATCGGGCTGAGACTTTGCCCAAACAAAGTCGTGGATGACTGGTGTCACAGACTGGCCACATCAGGTCCGAGATACACATGGGAGCCACGCCGTTGTTAGACCCCGTCTTGTTAGAAGAAACTTAAAACGGTATTGCATGACACCAGACGGAAAACCAGCGGAAATTTGTTTGAGAATTGCATGTTTATTGAAGAAATACCATTTTAATTAGATGATCTCTGGTATGACAACATCTTCGAAACATCCGTCAAAAGTGATGGCAAATGAACTAGGAGCACACAGTATGCACACCACACACACACACACACGAGTTAAATTCGGCAGCGAACTTTTGATGCAAGGATGTCGAGCAAACCTTCTATAGGAACACAAGCGATTCTGGGGGAGGAAAGCATATGGCTTATCTGAAATCTTAAGAGCTGAGGTGGTGCTGGTGGTGGCAGGAGAATTTACACTCTCTCAGAAAGTGCAAAAAAAAGGTGCAAAAATCAACACCTTGGAGGTGGTAAAAAAGAAAAAGAAAAAAAACCCTCCTCCAGTCCTCCGCTCCTCTTGCCACGGCGGCAGCAACAAGGGGCTTCAATGTGCAAAGAGGCTGGAGACTGGCGCCATCTCAAACGGAAAGGTTGTTAATTAGTGTTCATCGCACCTTCAGGTGGAGCGATTCACAACAAGCACATTCTAAAATCTAAATTTAAAGTTGTTGCTGTTGCCGTGGCTCGGGGATGTGTTGGGGAAGTGGGAGAGGGAGAAAATGTTGCTGTATTTTGGGTCATGCGTTATTGACACATAATAATGTATGTATATGTGTATCATAGAATGAAAAAGCAGATAGATTAATGGGAACACCCTATAGCAGTGATTCTCAAACTTTTTTTGTGCCAAGGATGTATTTGGTCGTGGACCCCCATCTGAAAATGTGTGTGCCAAGGACCCCCAGACGAGAAGATTTGTGTTAAAAGATTTCAAAATTATTCAAAATGTTCCAATACTTGAACAAAGAAATTGCAGATGTACAAGCTTTCAGCGTATATTAACATAACACATTGTGTATATTAACACATTGTGTATATAAACACATTTTGCTGGGGATCCCCTGGAACCCCCCCCCCCCATCCCCCTATGCTCAATAGGACACATTCCACCATCCCATGCTGTTACACTGGCAGATGCAGTATTGACTCGCTTCTCTCTTTACTGTTTATCCAAGCCCTCTGTGTGCAGTCCACCGGATCCATTGGAACACAGGTACTTTTTTCCCCTTGTTTTCTATCTCCTGAAAAGTGTATGTCTGTAACTTTGTATACAGTAGGACATGTACCGTACATCAGTGGTTCTTAAAGTGGGGTCCGGGGACCCCCAGGGGTCTTTGAGGGGGTTCCAGAGGGTCCCAGCAAAAGTAGTTAATACAGCGTCACAATCGTTTTAACCACTTCATCCATTTATACGTCGGCTATTCAAAAATAGCAGGAGCTTTTTTGGAAAAACATTAAAAATGTTTCTTTTTAACATGGATCTTCTCTTCCGGAGGTCCCTGGCACAAAACCTGTTCAGATGGGGGTGCACGGCCAAATACGTATCAATGTGTGGGTCCTTGACACAACGTTTGAGAACCACTGCTGGAGACCATGGCACAATAAAAAGTGATGTATTACAGAGTGAAATTCTATTCTAATTCTATTTGTTTTCCTTATAGGCATCCGGTGGTGGAAGAAGTACTCAGATTCTTCACATGAGATTTTTCGAAAATAGCCAAAGTATAAAATAATGGCTATAGCTAAAAAATCTAAAATGACACAGATGCGTTCCCGGATTGAATGGGCTAATTACTTTCCACCACTGTAGACATCTTTGACTTTTATGGGGGTGGGGGGGAATTTAAATGAGGTTACACAACAATGTCTTCCTTCCCGTAACCCCCTGGCCAACCAATCAGACCAGAGCCTGCCTCCAGCACAAAGCTTTTTCTCACCCTGAGCTCGGGTGTAATTTTCCACGCATTGAATTCTGGGACAGGGGTCTGGCTAGAGAGCGGTGTACAAAGACCTTTTGTTACATTTAATTAAAATGTTGTTCTAGAGCTGCAGCAGTTCATGTTTTAAAGGTTCAGCCTGGAACAAAAAAGAACATGATTATAGAATTATTGATGTATTGAACTAAACTAAAATGTTAAAATGAACACCCCAAATGAGAGCTCATTATGTGAAGTAGCTTTTCTGCCTTTATTGATAGCTTTTTAGGTGAAGATAGACAGGGAAAGAGGAAGAGCGAAATGGGGGGAGACACGCAGCAAAGGTCGTCGGGAACGAGACTCGAAACCGCGACGCGCTGTCAGGCTCTACTAGAGCCTAGGAGCCTGGACTGCTTAATTGCAATTTGGGCACTGTGTGTGAATGTTCATCTTTAGTCACTGCCATTGTCTCTTCACTTTTAATCAAGGGGCCATCTTCTATATATATATCTTTGCTATTCCATGTTAAAGTTCTCAATGACGGGGGTATGTGTCAGATGGAGGAGGGGGCTAACAGAGGACGTAACTTCATTAAGAGACGTGAAGTATCTTCCTTCTGCTTCCTTTTGACTGCCTGTGTCCGCTAACAGCATTAAGGCATCGAACCGGAGTACCTGGACTGAAAGCTGTAACAGCTGGCTCCTGTCTGAGCCACCACATTGCCTGATGTCATGGATCTGACGCTAATCGAGTATGGGCATCTGTGGGCAGTCCCAGCCATCGGATAGTGGCCCACCCCCCACCACTTCCCTTCTTCTCCTACTGTACCTCACTGCTCTGGCTACCAAAGCTGGCTCTCCCCTCAAGAGCTGTGCTGCTCTTTGTTGTCATGCTAGTAAACATGTGAAGGTAGGAAGGAGTATTTTGGAAGGACACCTGCCACCCATGGTTCGGTTGGATCTGCTTACATGCTCATGTGTTAACTCACTGAGTGCCAGAATTATTTCTGGCTATTTCTGGTCAGTGCAATTTTTTATTTATTTTTTCAAAGTAAAAAAAGTGCTCAGGAAGCGAGATACAGCCCTTTTCACTTATAAGTTAAACAAGGAGTGGATGGAGCTGCAAATCTTCAGATAATGATATCTGAAAAAATAATGAAAAAATTCCCCCCCCAAAAAAAAAATATATATATATATTTATTTATTTTTTAACTTTTTCCCCCCAAAACACGTCAAACACGTCATTGGCACGTTGCGCCATAGCGGTAAAACACGTGAAACACGTCAATGGCACAACCTACACCAGTGCTTTTCTAACTTTTTTTCATTTCAAAGAACTCCAGTTTACTATGTATTAGGCCACAGACCCTCCCCCCCCCATAAGTCTGACAGTGTACAAATGGAACTCCATTTGTATGCTGTCAGAGTTACCAGTCATTTAGCTTGGGACCCCCTGGAACCCCCTCAAGGACCCCTGGGGGTCTGCGGACCACTCCCCTACACACAGTCAATCAATCAGAGGATCGCCGGAAACCAAACGTGTCACGTGTCAGAGGAAATAGTTCAAGCGGGACAACAAACAATTCACATTGGGTCAAGTGAGCATGACAAACATGCCTTATATGCAAACACAGACCCATGTGATCTTTCGAGGGGCACGAGCATGCATACACAAACTGCCAGCCTCAACACTTAAGAACCTACCCAAATGAGATTTCCCATAGGGTCTTACGCTTTGAACTTGAACTTCTGAAGCACAAACTTACCATAAGCACAGTTAATGCACTGCTGCTGACTCAAGAAAGAAAGAGCCTTGCTCAGGGGCACCTCAAGAAATATTGCTGGAGAACATCAATGCTGATTGGCATAAGTTCAAAGTAATCACAGTTTATTTCATCGACCGGCTCCAATCTTGTCAAACGGGATCTATTCACAGAGTGCCCAGAGTCTGGAGAGGCATTCTGCTGTGGTGTAATGTGGGCTTCTACCCTTTGGCCTATCCAGAGTTTTTTTTTTTTTTTTTTCTGGCAGTACGGCGCTACGGTCCCTGGCATAGACATAGATCAACACTGCCAATGGTGTGTGCTGCACAGGCTTGTGTGAGCACAATCCTGACTGTCCCTCACATACCCTGGGGGCTTTGTGAAAAATGAGACCACGGAGAATGAGATAATACGATTGTGGAGCGTCAGGGAGTGTATGTGTGACAGCGAGAGAGTGTGTGTGTGTGTGTGTGTGTGTGTGTGTGTGTGTGTGTGTGTGGGTGTGTGTGTGTGTGTGGGCCCAATGAGCGAGTGTGCGTTTCTGTGTAGCCGGCATGCAGCATAACATAATTGTGTCTTCCCATGTGTAAAAACAATCAATCAGTTCCTTAATATGGTGTCATTATGAGTAAATTAAAATTCCGCGGTGATCGATAGGGTATTGACTGTCATATTATGCCCGTGTATAATGAATAATCCTTTTAAATTAATTTCATTCCCAATTTATCCTGGATATTAACTTGCTTGAGTGTCCAACAAGATGGGCAGATTTTCAATATTTCTTTAATATATTTATTTTTTCAATGGATGCGCTGTTTATAAAATGGAAATTAGCTTACTGTTCATGCCTGAATTTGCATTAGCACTGTCAGATGGCCTGATAAGAGAATGAATGCCTGCTAATGGACTGCCTCTCTGGTTCATCGTGTGTGTCTTTCATAAATGCCAGGCTGGCTGAAGCCCACTTTCATTTAAAAAAAGTGCCAAAAATGAACCAATGACAAGTATAGGAGTTCATGGTGGACAGTAACAATGTACTTTACTTGAGTACTGTACTTAAGTACATTTGAGTATTTGTACTTTACTTGAGTATTTTTTGATACTTTCACTCCACTTCATTTCAGAGAGAACTATTGTACTTTTGACTATTGTACTACATTTCTAGGAAGGGGAAAAGTACAAAAGTACAAAGAATTAACCACGTAAGCCCTATTTCAAATAGTGAAAATAGCAGAACTCGTTGTGAGCTTGTAGATCATCTTTTTTTTGTTTTGCCTATTTAACCCTTTAAGACCTGAGGCGATTCTTTAAAATGTTTTCTAAATCCTAACAGTTTTTTGAAAAGAATTGTCAAGATTTTTTAAAAATAGCAGATCTACAAGCTCATAGCGCGGCACTCGGTGCCGTGCTATGAGCTTGTATATCTGCTATTTTTGAATAGCCAAAGAAATCTAAAGTGACACAGATACGTTCCAGGTATTAATGGGTTAATAGCCACGCTGAAAATTGCATCTGAACAAATAGCCTGCCTTGAAGCCTGCCTGGATAGACCCCCCCCCCCCCCCCCCCCCGCTCAAAGAAAGAGACACGCGGCATAAGTGCACACACAGAAAGCACAGAACGTCTATATAGAAATAGTGCCACTGAACCACCACCACAGAAATAAACAAACAAACAATTTGTCAATTCAAATGAGCTATTGGCATGAGAAAAAATACGTTTAGAGAGAGAGAGCAATTCGTTTTCGTTTTATCAATTAAGACGTTGAAATTAAACTAATGTTTAGCTCAGCATCATGCTATCTAACTTTATTTGCTTAATATTTTGCTTAATTTAAATGTCACATCTTGTACTGTAAGCAACAGACAGGATCTTTCTCTGTCTTTCTAGGAAAAACAGTGCCTAAAAACCCCAAAACAAACAATTTTGCAATTCAAATTAGCTATTGGCATGAGAAAACATAAGTTTACATTTTCCAAAGCAAGTGTCAAAACATAATACAAAAGTGTAAAGTAAAGTATGTACAGTTTGGAGAGGATAGTAACTAGTAACCAAAATATTCTTGCTGTCTCCTGTGGGTGGGATAAGGCAGTAGACCCGCTGCTGCCCCTAGTGGCACAGAGTGGAAATAACACATGCCCTGCGTGACACGCATGAGATGCTAGAAGAAAAGCGACAAACTCATTAGGCACCAACTGTACAAGCTCACAACACGTCGCTATATGCGACGTGTTGTGAGCTTGTAGTTCTGCTGTTTTCACTATTATTGATTTCCTTGCAACATTTCTAGAAATGTGTTGTTTTTGGAAACTATAAAAATTTCAATACAGCGATTCATTGATATTAAAAAGAAAATGTAATTGTAATGTGTACTTCTGAATGCGTTTTTAAAAAGTAAGCACTCCTTTACTTTAACTCAAGCACAAATTTGACAGAGCAACTTTCACTTAGTTGAGTAATATTTGACCACGAGTCTGATCTATATTTTGACTCTGGGCCTGGGGTACTGGGTACTGGGGTATTGTACCACCACTGAGGAGTTCTGACAAAACATTAGCATGGCAAAAGACATGCAGTTTAAAGACCAGGCAACTTCTGAACACTGGAATGAGTGCTGTTTATACCAAATGTAAAGCAATGAATGAAATGAAACAGCCCTGTACGTCATTACACTTAAACGTCTTCAAGATATTGGCTCAGGAATGCGACAAAAACAAAAAAGATCTCCATGAATTCAAGGCTTCATGGGGGGGGGGGGGGGTATATGATAGAAAATAAGTAATTTTTTGGGTGAACTACTCCTTTGAGGCATCTGGGTGGCGCAGGGAAAGTATCTGCCCACCACCGTGAGACTGTGGTTCAGTTCCTCCACCTTGCCTCAGGCTAGGCTGGCCACTCCAACTAACACAATTAGCCATGTCTGCGGGTGGGAATCACTACTAGTGACTCCTACAGGTTCCTATACGGAACGATAATCATAATCAGCCTTTATTGTCCCAGAGGGACAGTCTGTTCAACAACAAACACATAAGAACAATACACAACACAACATAAAGTCAAGACATAGAATCCCCAGAGTACACAAACAACATATCACTAGGAGCTAGGAAGGATAGCATGCTCCTCCACACGCGTTACTCCCTCCCAGTGAAACCACTCTCTGTCAGATGAAAAGAGGCGGCTGGTGATGTGTTTTGGACAGTGGTGTAAAGTAACTAAGTACATGTATTCAAGTACTTCCAAATTTCAATACTTTTACTTCTACTCCATTACATCTCAGAGACAAATATTGTACTTTTACTCCATTAGAATTATTTGAAAACTTTAGTTACTAGTTACTTTGTAGATTTGGATTATTATTACAAAACATACATTAACCACTTCAGCCCTATTTACATTTCGGCGTTTGAAAATAGCGATCTACAAGATCTGCTATTTTTTATTTTTTATACATTTTATATCTTTGAAAACTGACTGACTGAAATGGGACATTCTGCATAATAGTATAATAAAAGAGTACTTTCTACTTTTGGTACTTTATTTTGATACCAATACTTTACTTTTATTCAAGTACGTTTTGAATTCCATACTTTTACTTGTAACAGAGTACTTCTACATTGCAGTATTGATACTTGTATTTAAGTTTTAAAAAATCGTACTTTTTCCACCACTTGTTTTGAAGGGGACATGGTTGTCTTCACCCTCCCCAGACCTACAGTAGGGGTTGGCAGTGACAGAGACAATACAAAGAAAAATGGTGGAATGTAATGGCGACGACTAAATTGGGCAGAAAATGAAAAAAGAACAAACAGTTGATGAAAAAGACAAGACAGCCTCGAAATTCTCACCAAATCTTGGACTATTAGCTAGCCTCCATTTCACACTCTTTCCAGAGAGGCTGATAATGATGTGTTTGAAAATCCCTCTGGCTTTAGTACAAAGTACTATTCCTTCAAGAGAGAAATAGAGAGTGAGAGTGAGAGGGTGTGTGTGTGTGTGTGTGTGTGTGTGTGTGTGTGTGTGTGTGTGTGTGTGTGTGTGTGTGTGTGTGTGTGTGTGTGTGTGTGTGTGTGTGTGTGTGTGTGTGTGTGTGTGTGTGCGCGCGCACGACTGGGCGTATGTGTGTGTGCACGCGCACATATGAGAGAGAGAGAGAGAGAGAGAGAGAGAGAGAGAGAGAGAGAGAGAGAGAGAGAGAGAGAGAGAGAGAGAGAGAGAGAGAGAGAGAAAGTGAGAAAGTGATCTATGCCAATCTGTCTCTGCCTGGCATATAGACCGATAGAAAGGGAGTTAGACTAGACTGGCCGAGTCTGACAGCTAATCTCTATTGTACTTTACCTGCAGCACAGAGTGTGAGGTTCTTTGTACTGTAGTAAGTACTTTCTTATTTCTCATTAGGACTTAAGAACCAGAGATGTGAGAGGAATTAGACACTCAGTGAAAGCAATGCCTCTCTTGATAATACTGCTGCTCCGATTTAACAGGACTGGATTTGGTTAATACAATCATAATTCCATGCCAACTCTTCTAAGCCTCCATGAATGGTCTCCTTCTAGATTACCTGTTCCAGCCCAGTAATTTAAATTGTTCATTCACAGATGACATAACTATCACGAGAGAGGCGAGGGCTTTTCATCATCTCGGCGGAGACCCAGTGAGTCTTGCACCAAGATTATTGTTAGCCTGCCAAGTAACACATTGTGCATTCCTCAAATTATTCATTTCAACAATTTAGAGACAACGTGAATTTTGTGACAATGATTACGGGGTCCAAGGAACATATTGTGCACGTCTCAAATTATTCAATTGAAGACACTCTTTGTGCGTGGATTACAATTGTAGGTGCAATTGTTCAACACTGGAAGGCTCTGCAGCCAAGGTATCTGTTGTAATGACATACTGTATGTTATGAGACATCACTAATGAGGAATAAATGTGTACAGCGAGTGAGACAAACATGCAATTGGATGCAAGACACATGCAAATGGCAAGGAAACAAAATGTCTAGCAACAGACTAATGAAGAATGAATACAATGGCAGTTATCAAAAAAGCTAATGCCAGACAAGAAAAAGCAATGCATGGTGAGTTGTTTTGGGAAGGAAATCTGGAGGGAGGAATACAATGTGCAAGAGATTATTCATTGTCGTTGGCTATGCTGTGTCAGCTTGTTATCCGTGCATAGTATCTTGATAGTCCCTCCCCCCTTCCTCCCTCCCTCCCACACAGAACTTCAAGTGAGGCGATTACCAGCCCAGATACATTTCACCAGTCAGAGTGAAGGTATACGAAGAGAAGGAAATGATAAATCAATGTAATGCCATGCAGTGACACACAATAACAGGATCACCACACCTCACAAAACACTCAAAACAGGCCGCTGCACAGGGGCGTCGTTTGGGGTCCCCATAGGTTTCACATTCAACCTCAAATTCAGTTCCTTTATGCAGCTTTTCTCCACTTCAGACATTTATTTTGCAGATTAATCTGATTTTAGATTGGCCCTGCGTGCCGATCTAGAAATGTGTTTTCTTGTCTGCAACCACACATTTATTAGCCACTTTCAATCTGGCATCCCTCGTGCTTTTTCTTTTTGCCATCCTCAGTTTTTTTCCTCCCTGAAATAACGCCTCTGCCGCTGCAGATACCAATCATTTCTCCCATGTGTTGATCCGATTCCATTCCCTACTACAGTACGTGAACATTTGAACCCTAGTGTCCCTATTCTGGGAAGAATATTCGGCAAAAATAGCAGATCTGCGAGCTCACAATGCATCACGTTGTGCCTCGTGTGAGCTTGTAGATTCTTGACCGCAAATGTTAAGGATGTAATTTAGATAGGTTCATTGTATATGACTGGTATCTATAGTTTCAATGTTATTTAGTTAGCATAGTGTTTAGACGGATGCTAGGTTCATGGCTTACCTGGTATCCTAGTTTCTTGAGGCACTGCACTGTTCAGTCTGCATGCTCTGTATGTGATTATTTACCTTGCTTATTGTAAGTTGCTCTAGATAAGAACGTCTGCTAAATACCTAAAGGCTATTTTCAGCATAGCATACACAAGATGTAACAATAAAATGCATCCTTGAACCTTGAGCTATTTGGAGTAGAATGAAAACAGGACTCCAGTATATGATTTAAAAACCGGGAAAGCATCTGTGTCATTTTAAATGTGTGCGTTGGCTATTCAAAAATAGCATATATACAAGCTCACAGAGCGTCACTTTGTGCCGCACTGCGAGCTTGTACATCTGCCATTTTTGTTTTGAAAAATCTTGAAAGAACAACTGGTTTAGAAGACATTCGTAGAATCATCCTCAGATCTTAGTGGGTTAAGCGGTTCATTAACCTTGAACCAAAAAGTTGTGGCTATGTTTCCCGTCCTAAATGGCACCCTGTGGCCCCTGTTCTCTGCTTACACCAAAGGGCAGGCCATTAGCAGGGCCCCCCTGGTCATTGTGTACCCAGTAGGCCCCGAGCACAACACAAACCCACTACAGCCATTTCCCTTTATGACCTGCGGGAATGTCAGAGTTCAGTTGGAGCAGGCATCTAAGTTTGTGTCCTTAATCGTTAGCTAGGGATGGCGGCTGGATCTTCTCCTTTACTTATGGACCTGGATCCCCAGTAATGGCAACTTGGCAAGCCACGAAAGACCAATTACTACATGTTTCCATTTTGGTGTCAGTCCGGAAATGGACTTTAGTATCGTATAGGGACATGAGGGAAGGCAGTGGAAGTACCGCAAGCCTCTTAAGGTGCAACTTCAACCCCTTAACCTGAATCCTTCGTTCTACTGTGAGCAGGACCGGTGGAAATATGACATAATATAACACTTCCCATTTTGTTCTCTGTTGAGGACTTGCTCTCAAAGGTGCCAGCGTACGCAAAATGTGTCCATAAAAAGCACAGATTTTCCTCGACACACAGAGCACGTTGAAGTGTTATGTCAAATGTTCACTTTGGCCAACAATATAGAATGATCGGATTCAAGCAGTGGTGGAAACAGTTCTCACATGTTGTACACTTAAGTAAAAGTATCAATACTGCAGTGAAGAAATACTCTGTTACAAGTAAAAGTCCGGTAATAAAAATATTTACTTGAGTAAAAGTACAAAAGTATTGGCATCAAAATATACTTAAAGTACCAAAAGTACTCGCATCGCGACACATTGTGAGCTTGTAGATCTGCTATTTTCAAATGGACGAAATATATATGGGCCTGAAGTGGTTAATGTATGTTTTGTGATAATGATCTAAATCTTAGTGGATTGTAGTGGAGTAAAAGTATAATATTTGCCTCTGAGATGTAGTGGAGTAGAAGTAAAAGTATTGAAAATGGGAAATACTCCAGCAAAGTAAAAAAAAATCCTCAAAAGTGTAATTAAGTACAGTACTAGAGTAAATGTACTTAGTTACTTTGCACCACTGGATTCAAGTTACAAATTGATGAAACTAGAAGTTCGGCCCGCTGCGCGGGCCTCACCTCTAGCGCATCCGTGGGCTCCAATTGGTTCACCGATCTATGCGCCCGCCCTGCGCCCCTCCTCCTCCCCCAATGTGCAGTATTGAGAGCCCTGACGTCACATTTGGAGCGATGGCCACTGCACTCTGGTTGGTTGGGGTACACCTAGGGCCCAGGTAGAACCCACTTAAAGCCTGCATGGGCAAACCCAGTTAGGACCCACCTCGGTCCCACATAAACTTGGCTAGTTGGGGCCCACCTAAGGGCCAGGTAGAACCTACTTATAGCCCACATGGGCATCCCAGTTAGGACCCACCTCGGCCCCACATAGAATTGCCTAGGTGGGGCCCACCTAAGGCCCAGGTAGAACACACGTATATCCCACAAGGGCATCCCAGTTGGGACTCAAGTGGATGCTGCTGACATTGCCGACATGGGGTCCATATGGTTTAGCCCACCTTGAAACCATATGGGAACTACGTTGGTGTGCTGGCTGGAATGCAAACGCTGTGTCATAGCTGTAGTGTGTAGTTTGAAGTTTTGTGTGTAACAGACATACCTGCAGTGTATAGATCAACGTCCATATGAAAGTCAATGTCCAGCAGTGTCTTTTGTTTCTCCAACAGAGTTTCTAGTGTCTCAATCTCTCTCTGGAAGGTTTCACATGAACTCTGCAGCCGCACAGAGGCGCTCCAATACAAACACTCTGACATTAAGCTGCTTCACACAACAAACATCAGCACCACGCTGCTGTTTGTCCAAAACACACTATCTCCTCTCCCACCGACGTCATGTGTTCATTTATCGACAGCCGTACAGACTCCATTTGACACATTTTACCTCGTTTATCCAGCTCTCACTGACTCTCCCCTAATAGGACCGAAATTATCTGAAATGACTACACTAATGCACCCTAAACGTGCGTTGCACTGGCGGACCTGTCATTACGTTAGTTACTGGAGTTGCTGTGGAGCTACAAATAGTTCTCCAGTTAACAGCTAACCACCTGGCCCGCAGCTAAATGACTGTTACTGTGGTTAGGGACAATAGATAGAGAGTGTACAAATGGAACCAAAGGGTCCACTTGATTCCATGTGTATGTTAAATTAACACTGAGGATTAGGGATGTTCGATATTGACTTTTTTACCGATATCCCATATACCGATATTGTCCAACTTCTAATTTCCGATACCGATATCAACCGATACCGATATATGCAGGCTTTTTCACCAAAAGTCAACTAATTGTCAGGTAACAACATCTCATATCTATTAAAATGAAATAATATATAATATAATAAATAAATAATAAATAATATAATATCAATATATCTAATAAATCTAATATAATAAAGTGATGTTGTTAGGTTTTCAAGAAAGTGAGTCCCGGGACTCACTGGTGGTCATTTGAATGAGTCCCACTAATCTTAGATTAGACGTTGGCCTATTTGACAGTGCAGAAGCATAATTGCTTTGATGCCTATAACATTAACAACGTCAACGAGCGTCAGCTGGACACAGACGCACACACCTGTCCTCTGCAGTGCTCTAATTTGAAAGTGACAGAAGTCTCATTTCTCCGCAAAAGCCCTTGAATATGATGGAATATGATTAAGGATTACTGTGATTATGGTAAGCTCACATTTCATATCACACACACCATACAGTAAGAACTCCTGTAACTTATTACAAAAATGTATTCAATCTTTATGCTAATATCGTCCGATAATATCGGGCATCCCTACTGAGGATTTTACAGTATAGATTGGATAAAAATTGGATGGAAATCATATCAAATGGGGGTCCGTGGCTTAATTTATATCAAACTGGGGGTCGCTGAAATTAAAAAGGGGTTGAGAATCACCGCTGTGTGACGTGAAATGGCCTGGTGAATAAAACCGTGCAGAGGACGTTTGTGGGCTCTCCAGCCCTGATTAGAATAAGTATTTAATGGCTGCTGCATGCTCCCAGCTGAGGATTTAGCACAGTGGCTTCAGGAATGTTCATTTCTTTGGGCAGTAAAACCTTCAGTCTGAATGATGATGATGGCAGTGCATGTATCAAAATGAGTCCAAAAGCATGCCTGAACATCGGGGGACTCGAGATTTCCTGAAAGATATAGCCTTCGTGGTGAAGTGCTTTCTTGTTCAATGGGCCAAAATATAACTTTTTATTTTGTGATTGTCCAACATTATTTCTGCGCCTTTTCGTTGGCCTCTCTTTCTCAATTCCTTTTTTTGAATCCGTGGCTGCACACTTCAGCGGCTCGCATCAAACAGGTTCTTCCTGGCCACTTTCAGAAAACAAAAGACAAACTGCGGGTGGGGATACAGTTTAAATGCAAATTGTCACTGTAAAGCCTGAAACTAATGATATTTATTACACCAATGGGTTTCTGGATTTGAGTATAGGGCTGGGCGATACGACTTCAAATCAATATCGCAATGAAGAAAAATAAATGTGAAAATAGCAGATCTACAAGCTCACAGCGATGCGACACGTTTTGAGCTTTTTGGCAATTTAGATTTTTTTTGTACGTCACCGTTGCACAACAAAGTATATTATAGGATTAAGTGGTTAATTAGACTAATTGATTTAGTTGATTATAAAAACAAATCATGTTGATTCGTTGATATATATATATGGATTGACTTTTTTTTTTAAAGAGGTGGTGCCATGTTTTTACACTTTTTCTGTTTTTCATGTGTCTATGAGGTTGATAGAACTTCATTAAGCCCCCCGGTGGTGTTTTTATGGTGTTTTATGTCTTCTCTGACTATTTGGAGTTTCTTCCTGGAGGCTGAAACCTTGAGGGTCAAACGTGCCAATAGAGAAACAGCGCTTTAGTGACATCACAAAGCCATACCCTCCCCCTCATTATCATAACACAACAGGTGTGGGCATGAGGAGGAGGAGGGACTAGGACAGGTGGGTGGTGCTAAGGTGGTGGAGGAGGTGCTAAGGTGAAAACCAGGTATACTTAATGAACTGGAGGCGTGTCCACATAAAAACATAATTTTAACACTTACTGTACACTTATTTTTTGTTGAAAAAAATCCTTACATAATAATAATACCTTATGATCAGGTTTTAGGGTTGAAAAATATCATGGCACTCCATCTTTAAATATTTTTTATTTTTGGGCTTTTATGCCTTGATTGATAGGACAGTAGGCTGACAGGAAATGGGGAGAGAGATGGGGAGTGACATGCAGCAAAGGCCGTCTGGCTCAGGACTCGAACCCGCGACGCGCTGTCAGGCTACATAGAGCCTATAAAAGGTGCCTGGACTGCTACGCCAGCCGTCCAGGCCATGGATTGACATTTTGATGCTGCCTGTGTCATGGTGGGCATCCATGAAACACTGCGCCGCTCCACTGGGGATGAACAACCTCCATGTGGGACGCACCAGAGCGGCAGATGGACTGGCCACATGACGACCTTTGACATTGGACCTTCAGTGATTCAAGGTTGTGTGGATGCTCTCCATGTGTTCTCCATCATGCTCAAAATACTCTGCCAGAACCCGGACAGGCTGCTGTCCCCGAGGAGGAGGCCGTGTGACTACAACTGACATCCCTGCGGATCTGGTTTTTTTTTAAACCCTGACAGAAGCATGTGTATCTGTCATGTTATATCCGTCAATATGAAAAATATTGAGCTGACAGTGTGTACTGTAGCAGGGCTTCATCTCACCCACGGAGTAACAACATTGCTGACCCAAAAACCTCAAAGGAGATCCCTTTTAAGTTGTGGATTTAGATCATAATTAAATTAAAAAAAAATCCTACTGTGAGTATATTCTCTCAATTTATTTTCTTCTTATTTTTCTTATCTATATTTTTTTACATGCATGGATTATCAAGTGTTTGACATGTTGGTATTTCAGTGGCCAGCCGGCTTGTCCCGGAAGGACTGGATCACTGTAATGGGCTAGTAGTACATCCCACACGCTAGTTGAACTCCATAGCCTGGATGGACGGTGGGTCTGAGGTTATGAATAAAAAGTGATAATAAGTACCGGTAGTTGTTATTGACAGATTTGAAAAATATTGATTCTGGAGATAATTGTACTGCTAGAGGGGGGTGGGGGGGTGCACGTAAAATGTGACTCTGATCGGCATAGTTAGATTAAGCTTAGCGATTAGCTGCGGACAGACAGACAGATGCACATTAAATCATCAAACATTCAGTTTATATATACCCCTGACTGAGTAGCTGCAGATCAGTGATAGGTTATGTGAATGCTATTCATAAAGCCTGTATCTGCAAGAGCTTAATAAAAAAATAAAATAAACGCACACACACACACACACACCACACACACACACACACACACACACACACACGCCTGCGCACACACAGACGCGAACACAACAAGCTCTACCGCCGCTAAAATCACTGCTGCCATTGTCAATCCAAGCACACTGCTATTTCATTCCAATCAACTACACTGAACAGAGCGTATTATGTCCGTTCTTTTGACTGCCTTTGGTTGGTTAATGGCTGAGCCCTAGTCCTACAGATACAATGGAAAGTAATATCTCTGAGCAGACTAATTAACATGCATTAGAGAGATTTCAGTGAAGGGTTCAACAATAGAAAGTGAGGGCTAGAGGGACCATGAGTGGGCTCTCACATGAGCCTCAAAAAACATGTCCTGAGGAGAATAAGCAGAATAGGTGAGAAAAAAGAATGAGTCTAAACTTGGAATGTACGTACGTAGTCAGTGGAAGGAAACAACATTGTTCAGCAGTGTGCCCTGCAGGGGGCTCAGTGTCAATGATCTTGATGAGTCCATTTCTTTTTCTTTTTACCAGGTTGCAAAACCTGGTCTCTATCTACACTCCAGCTAGTAGTGACTTTTTCCTCATTGGCTGGTCCTTTTGCGTGACTTTTTCCTCATTGGCTGGTCATTTAGCCAATGAGGGCTCAATGTCCTCTCAGAATATGGGATCTAAAGACGACCCGCACTACTGTGTTCGGCCACTGTATGTATCATGTACTGTGGCGCTGTTCCTCATTTGGCCTTTCAACGTTGCCATGTTTAGTGCGAGAAATAAGCAACCAGGTCTAGGAAAACAAGCCCAAAAGAAGCACCTATAGGCTGGTCCAAGACCAGTGGCGATAGACTAAAGTCATCGACTAGGGCTGGGCATTAAAAGCGAATCTTTTTTATAATTTTTATCCCTCGATTTTGTAACCCTTTTTTTCACCCGGGGCCAATTTGCTAAGTGATCCTGGGCACTACACTCCCCCCACCAGCCTGGGGAGGCCAGGGCCGAGCTCATGCCTCCTTCAATGCATGAGAGCCAACTGACCTTCTTGTCACCTGGCAGGGGGGAGTTTCCCTGGTTGGACGTACTGTAGCGCGTGGAAGGAACACGTTATTCCAACCAGTTCCCTTCCCCTCCATCAGGCGCCCCGGCTGACCAGGGGGAGGCAGTATAGTGACCAGGATTACTACATGTTTTTGTGAGGGTATTAACTACCCTAGGAGACACGGGGAGAACATGCAAACTCCACACAGAGTAAGCCCTTTCGCCAACCCCACCTAGGGTATGGGCGCTGGTGACGTGGAGGAGAAGACACACCCCCAGTGCCCACAGCGTCCCCGGCGGGAATCGAACCCAGGACCTTCTAGCTGTGAGGCAACAGCGCTACCGACTGTGCCACCGTGCCCCCACCATTAAAAGCTAATCTATAGAAGTGGGTTTTAGGAGGGATTTAAACCGGGGGACAGACTCAGTGAGCCTGATCTCTAGGGGCAGGGCATTCCAAAGGGTAGGGGCTCTAAAGGCGAAGGCCATGCGACCTTTTGTATTTAACAGACCTTTTGGAATGTCCAGGAGTGCTTGGTTTGAGGATCTCAGACTACGTGTAGGCACATAGGGGGGGAGTAGGTCCGAGATATAGGCTGGGGCAAGACCTAGCTAGGTTTCAATGGATTAAACCAACAACCACCGATCTGACCAACTTCATGCCAGGCTCTGCACTCCCTCGCGTCCTTAGCGATACATGTGCCAATTCTTTTCTTTTTTTTAGGGCTTTTATGCCTTTATTTGACAGGACAGTAGGCTGACAGGAAATGGGGAGAGAGAAGGGGAGTGACATGCAGCAAAGGCCGTCGGGAACGGGAGTCGAACCTGCGACACGCTGTCAGGCTACATTGAGCCTCGCGGAGCCTGGACCGCTACGCCAGCGGTCCAGGCCACACGTGCCAATTCTGAAGTCGATCGGTCGGGCGGTTCTCGGGATGCATGAAGGACAGGTACACTCACACGCACGCACGCTACACACGCATAATTAGTTGGATAGCAGATCTACAAGCTCACAATGCGTCTTGATGCAATGCATTGTGAGCTTGTAGATCTGCTATAAAATAGCATCTAAGTGGTTAATCAATTTGTTGATATATGAAATAAAAACACACATATTCAAAAAACGTGATTAATCAAAAAAGTCATCGATAGTATAATCGCTAGGAAAATGACTGGTAGTTGCAGCCCTTACTGGCAATAACATGTAAATAATTACTAAGATGTAAATAATTATTCATCTTACCAATTGCCGCAATAAACAACAACAACACACCCTCTAACTTCATAAATAAAGTATGACTAAATAAAACAGAGTTTTTGGAAACGCATGAATGGAATCAAACAAGCGCCACAGCTCAAAGTTGGTGCCTGGTGCTTCACTCTCCAATCTCTAGTCCTATGAAGTGCACATCTGAGGCCTGGCTCCAGGAAACACTCATGGAAGAGTTGAGGGGGAGAGAAAAGACCTTAACCCAATAAGACCGGGAACGCATGTCTGTCATTTATTTTATTTATAAAATAGCAGATCTACAAGCTCATAGCGCGGCACAGAGTGCCACGCTATGAGCTTGTAGTTCTGCTATTTCTTTGGAAAAATTGTGAACATTTGTGTTTCAAAGAATTTTTTACTCTGACAGACCCCACAGAAGCAAAGATTTGAGTTACAAATGTTCGCTTTGAAAAATATATATTCAAAGATTTGCACAAATTTGTACGATAAAAAAAAAAAATAGCAGATCTACAAGCTCGTAGCGTGGCACTCGGTGCCGCGCTACGAGCTTGTATATCTGCTATTTTTGAATAGCCAAATACATCTAAAAATGACACAGACGCGTTCCCGGTCTAAATGGGTTAATGTGCCTTCACCATATGCTGTTAGCTACTGATGGATGCCGCTCTCCTGAGGCGCGGGAACAACTTATCGCATTTGCCAGTGACACTGCCGCTGCTGATAAAGTTAAAGATGAGCCATCTGTTACCAAACAGCAACCCCACTTGCAGAGATAAGCTGTGTCTGAAGGTATGGTTTATATACGTCTCTGGGAGAGTGCGTGTGTGTACGCGTCTGCTTTGTGCGCGTGGGCATTCCAGGTGTCCATTATGCCGGTATTATGTCTCTTCTATAGCAAAAAAAGACAAAAGGGTCGTTATAAGGTTACTGGTGAAAATGTTTCCGAAAATGCTATAGCATCTGTATGTATTTAGCGTGAACACTTGATCCACTCTGATGTGCCGCCATCTGCCACGGGGAACGGGCATCACAAAGATGCTGTACCGTGGAACGTCAAAAATGAATCAATCAAGGAGTGACACCTTCTGGTAACACGATGCGCTTTAATAAATGAGCAGTTTACTTGAGCTGTCTCTGTTAGTGGCCATGCGAACGCTTGGCGAGTCTGTCACTCAAGTCTAATTACTACTGGATGCCAACAAGCCATTAGTCACATTTCTTTAAACAACTTACCTAGAAAGTACTGTGGTTTGTCTTATGAACAACAACAACAAAAACATTAAGCTTTATTTTCCTGCATTTTTTGAGAAACTTGTCATTAGCACAAATGGTCCTCGCAATCCACAGCATGAAGCCAAAAAACAAGGCAACTCTAATAACTGGCCCCTGCTACTGTGAAGGGCTGCAACAATTCTATAATGGTATTATAGGGTGGGTGGCACTCGTTGCCATGGTACCCATTCAAGCATCAGACAAATTCAAATCTCTGCTGACGTGTGCGTAAATATTCTGGGTGACAGTCACGGCATGCATTTCTCTCTAGGAGAGAGCAGTGTCTTCCAGAGTGACAGCGCACCCCCATCGCCGAAAGAGCATTGCATTAATAGGGACCATCTCCATTTGGAGGATCGGGGACAAGATACCATTTTAATTATGCATTTAGTGGAGACTTTTGGAGCTTTTTTTCCCAGGCGTTGGATGGTCTTTGCATGTGCGTGCGTGCGTGCGTGCGTGCGTGCGTGCGTGCGTGCGTGCGTGCGTGCGTGCGTGCGTGCGTGCGTGCGTGCGTGCGTGCGTGCGTGCGTGCGTGCGTGCGTGCGTGCGTGTGTGCGTGCGTGCATGCGTGCGTGCGTGCATGTGTGTGTGTCTGTGTGTGTGTGTATGCGCGTGCATATGTGCGTAACCGTGTGTGCGTGTGTGTGTACGTGTGTGTGTGTGTGTGTGTGTGTGTGTGTGTGTGTGTGTGTGTGTGTGTGTCTGTGTCTGTGTCTGTGTGTGTGTGTGTGTGTCTGTGTCTGTGTGTGTGTGTGTGTGTGTGTGTGTGTGTGTGTGTGTGTGTGTGTGTGTGTGCATGCATGTGTAACCGTGTGTGCGTGCATGCGTTAATAGTGATCAGCACAGGCCTTGCCCTGGGTGGGACACAAATGAAGATAGCCACTTCAGAATAAAAAAATCCCCACACAGTATTACACCGTGTGCAGTCCCAGAGCTGGCATCTCCTATACTTTGACCATATGCAGAGCTACTTTTAGACTTCAGCAGTATAATGGCGTTTGCTTTTCTGAGCAGCCGGCACTCGCTCTATTTCTCCCAGTGTTGTATCACTGATCAAGTATACGGCTTGGCTCCACCGTCTGTGAGGAAGTTTGCCAGACATTATACAATAATAACTGGTGCACAGATTGTCTAAAAGAACAGAGGTCCCATTTCCACCGTCGACGGAACAAAGACGAACTCGCTGTGCTCCGTTCGCTGTCATTCTGTTCCCCTCCGTTTTCATCAGCTCTAAGGCCCTGGCACCTCAGAAAGCATAATGAACCAGTTGTCATTCCTTGCCTATAGCTACGTATTGAAGTGTATATGACAAAATAAAAAAAAAAAAACAAGGGCACAAGGGCTTCTGAATACTGGACACATATATTCTGATCCACATAAAACATCCATGAAAAACTGAGCTGCAGGGATCAGCAGTGCAGCACTCATTATCCCGTGACAGGGGGAAAGACACAAGCTCCAGCAGCACCAATAATTAACGGGATAGATAAGGGAGGCTTTTGCAGATGGAGAGCTGATGGAAATCTGGGAAAGAACACAGGCAGGCCAGCCTGTCCAATCAAGGATAGTAAAACTTATGATCTTTATCAATGTCCACTTTCCCGGTTCTCAGCACGGAATGCAGACATTAGCACAATTTTGAACAAAATGAAAGAAAAAGCCCCAAAGATAGATTCAGCCCTATACAGCTCAAAGCGATAGGATCCGCAACACTCGTCTTAGTATCGTCAATTAAATCTTTTCGAGCAAAAATAGCCGGGCTATCGTTTGCCCTTTCCAGGCAAAACAAATGGCTTTAACCCTTTAAGACCGGGAACGCATCTGTGTGTCATTTTAAGATTTCTTTGGCTATTCAAAAATAGCAGATATACAAGCTCATAGCGCTGCACCGAGTGCCGTGCTATGAGCTTGTAGATCTGCTATTTTTGAAAGAAATCGTGAAGGTTTGTGTAAATCTTTGAATATATATATGTTTTTAAATCGAACAATATAGTTTGAGATGGGGGTCCGCGGCCAAATACATGTCATTTGGGGGGTCCTTGACATTAAAAAAGTTTGAGAACCACTGATATTATAGCAACATACGTTTTATAAAAAAAAAGAAAAAAGGTTAGGATTTAGAAGACATGTAGAATCCCCCAGAAGCAAAGATTTGAGTTACAAATGTTCGCTTTAAAAATGTATATATTCAAAGATTTTCACAAATTTTCACTATTTTTCTAAAATAGCAGATCTACAAGCTCGTAGTGCAAGTGCCGCGCTACGAGCTTGTATATCTGCTATTTTTGAATAGCCCAAGATATCTAAAAATGACACAGATTCTTTCCCGGTCTAAATGGGTTAATATGACATCAACGTTGACCTTGAGACAAGCCAAGGAGGCATCACGCGGCTTTGATACGCTAACGACCTGGAAGCTTTCACTCTCCCCACCAAAGAACGCCGGCCGTGTCCAAACATTGGTGGATGTGAACCTCCACTGCCCCTTTCCCCCCTACAGACGCCTGGTGTGAAGTTTGACAGATCTCTCCCTCTCCAGCAAGGCTCAGAGTGTAAGTCCATCTGGCGGTTTCCCGTGGGTACTTATTATTCCCGGCTTGCCAGGGGTTTTTCTGCTCACGAGCAGTTGAGCCAGCTCCGGCTTCTCCAACAAGAACAGGGCGCTCTGACCAGAACTGCTCAGCTAAATACTGCTGGTGCATTGGCATGGCACTGAGTTTTCAATTACACAACCGGGAAGCATTCTTCCAATAAACGCACGCACAAAAACAACACTAGGGTGTGAGAGGTCAAACGTGCCATGGTGAAGGTCAGCGCTAATTTATGAAGGGCCGATGCCAAATTCTTTGGAGGCACCGATACCCAATTTTACACTTGAAACAAAAAAAGGAATAGCTGCCAGTATCACATTGATCCGTCAGTCTCCTCCTTTGCCCCGTTTCATGTCACCTCCCTTCAGATATGATTGATTTGGCCTGCATAAACAAGCTGCCGACAGCTGTTAGAAGTGTGAAGAGCTCCCGCTGTCTCGGTATGAGGCCTGCTATGGCCGATTCAGTGCCCCGCCTGATGCCCGGCTTCAAATACATCCGGGCAAAGCAGAACATTGATGCAGCCTGATTGTATCAAAGCCAGGAAGAATGTGTCAAAACACTATGGAATTAATGATTATATAGCATTAATATTAAAAAATATATATTTTCTTCATTGTGATAACAATAAATAGGAACTTAAAGTATACTTTGTTAGTTCAATTGATCCGACCCAGAACACAATCAACAGATTTATTGCTAATTAAAATAAACATAAACAACAAAAAGCAAAGACAGGTTTTTTTTTCAGAAAGTGGGAAAAACTAAATGCGAATTTATGCACGTTTAAAATGGGTTTTCATCACAAAAAAAAAAAAAAAAGAGTTAGAAGTGTTTTTCTAAAAATCCTATAGTTGGGGCGTTTTTTTGGAATGACGTCACATCCGTCTACTGCTTCTCTAAGTGACCAGGGATAATTCCTAAGCTGTGTTAGAGCGCCCCTTGTGGAATTAAACAAAAAATACATTTGAAAATAGAGCAGGCAATGTGTTAAACCCAACGTGGCTTCTACTTTAATATGAATAAAAACTACAGAGGCCTACTAGGTTATAATACTAGGTTAATTATAATACAAAATATTAAGCTATAAATTGAGCAAAAGCGATAGTCATGCGAGTTCAATGCTTTCTACCTCAAAGCCTCCCTCAAGCGCAAAACTGGACCTGGTCCATACAGGGATATGTGCAAAATCCAAAATGCGCAAAAAAACTGCTTGATGAACCTGCAAATTCAACCTTAAGAGATAAAGCTAACCAAATTTGTAATCATGGGTAATTATCTCTTAACTCTTTGACTGCCAGAGTATTTTCATAAAGTACTCCCCCAGTGCCAGCAATTTTCGTGTTTTTTTATTTTTTTATTTTGAATTTTTCTCATGAAAATAATTTAAGGACACATAATATAAAGACCCAGCACAAATCCGCCAGCAGAGAGCAGCACATGACAGCGTGATCATGTCGTTGGGTCTCTCTCACCCTTCTTCATAGATTAGACAAGGAAAAACATGAAAACGGATGTGACGTCACCCAGATTGTTTTGATCAGCGAAAATTACGTTGTGATGCACGACGGCGATGACTGATCGTCACCCAGACCATAGATTATAGAAGAGAAGCTGTCCGTTTGTCCGTTATACCGTGTGAAAACCCGTTTATTTACCTATTTTGGACGAAAATGACTGGGGAAAAAAATCAAAAACCGGAAACGGAATCCAGGCCATGAAACCGGATGCAGATGTCCGTGAAGTAAGTGGAACTTGAGAATAACATTGAATATTAAGCAGCATAGCGCAATCAGAGATTAAACAATGAACGCGCGTCCAGCGCGTCGAGCGCGTCGACGGCCAACTGGACAAAGTAGCACTTGACGCGTTATCGCGTCGTCCGCAGTCAAAGAGTTAAGGTTGAATTTGACATTAATTCAATTCAATTCAATTCAATTTTATTAAAGTGTCAAATCACAACAAGTTGTCTCAAGACACTTTACATGTAGGGAAGAGACCCGACATCCCACCCTGAGCAAGCAATTTTGCGAATTAGCCAATTTGAGATGGCTTAAAGCTAACCAAATTTGTAATCATGGGTAATTATCAGCTCAACTAATCACTAGTGTGTCTTCTCATATTTTACTGTATTTGTTTTGTCTTTTGTCTTTTGTCTTGTCTTGTTGATGATGATGTCTGTTTTTGTATGCATAGCTATACCACCATTTTTTTAACAGCCTGCTCAGGGACTACAGATGAAAATTAGCCAACTCTGGCTAACTCTGGCTCATTTACGTGGACGTGATAAACTGACATGTTGATTAATGTGCACTGTCCCTGGTAAATAAATAAATAAATGAAAACGCAATTTATGTTTACAATAGTGTACATTTAACTCTTGCTTTTTGAACCAGCACATTGTGTCTGGATCCGAAAATAGATCAAAAAGACTGCAATGTGACAACCTGAAATATGTAGGCTTATTAGCACAGTAAACCTGCCTCCTTTACCATATGATTGACAGTATGAATAGTTTTAGAAGATTTTCAAGAGATGGCAAGGGGTCCCAGAGAGACTTATTTGTACAGGGAACAGAAACGTGATGTACACCCCTGCATGGAGGTTTGTGTGTACATTGTGTGTGTGTGTGTGTGTGTGTGTGTGTGTGTGTGTGTGTGTGTGTGTGTGTGTGTGTGTGTGTGTGTGTGTGTGTGTGTGTGTGTGTGTGTGTGTGTGTGTGTGTGTGTGTGTGTGTGCACGCGTGTGTGTGCACGAGTGTGCAGTGGTGGGAAAAATACTCAATACTCATTTTTGACTTAAGTGAAAGTATCAATACTGCAATGTAGAAATACTCTGTAACAAGTGAAAGTCCGGAATTCAAAATGTACTTGATTATAAGTACAAAAGTAATGGTATCAAAATGTACTTAAAGTACCAGAAGTAAAAGTACTCATTATGCAGAATGTCCCATTTCACAAGTTTTCAAATGTATAAAAATCTTTTGAAAATAGCCGATCTCACAGCTCACAACGCGTAGCATCGCTACGCGTTGTGAGCTTGTAGATCGGCTATTTTCAAATGGCCGAAATGTATGTAGGGCTGAAGTGGTTACTGTATGTTTTGTAATGATAATCAAAATCTACAAAGTAACTAGTAACTAAAGTTTTCAAATACATTGTAGTGGAGTAAAAGTACACAATATTTGGATCCGAGATGTAGTGGAGTAGAAGCAAAAGTACTGGAAATTGGAAATACTCAAATAAAGTACAAATACAGCGTGTGTGGCAGGCGTTAGCGACTGTAGATACTGTATGTATGGTGTGTGTTGATAGAAGAAGTGAGCACAACGAGTCACATGCACAGTTGAGTTCTCCATCCCTTCACTCTGTGCATCAAAACAGACACCAGCCGTGTCTTGCCTGTTTAAGTCAACACTGCCAGAGCATTCTTTGAACAATCTGGGCCATTTGATTCTCATTTGAATAATATTCAAATGTAAGGCACACAAGCCACTTGGCAGAAAAAAAAGAAAAAGAAAAGAGCGTTGTGTGTTGGCGTGCACACACGCGGGAATAGGGGAGGGGGTTGGGGATGATTGCAGAGCATTGCGTACCTTACTGAGCAAACAGTGACACACACACACACACACACACACACACACACACACACACACACACACACACACACACACACACACACACACACACACACACACACACACACACACACACACACACACACACACACACACACACACACACACACACACACACACACCCCCCTCCTCCCGGATTCAAACTCCCTCCTTTAGTTGTGCATTCAAATCACTTCCAAACTGCTCTCCGCAGCTTCAACTGAACAGAAAAATGTGACTCTGACTTTCAATCCGGAGTGCAGTATTACAGATTAAGAGCTAAGACTTACCTACTGCGGAGCGGTTGGTCACATCTGTAAGGGGGGCCACGAGGGAAGACGAGGAACCCAGGATGAGAGAGAGAGAGAGAGAGAGAGAGGGGGGCACAAAAAGAAAAGGAACGTCAGCAAATTACAATGTACAGCGAGCGAGCTAAACTTCAATGCAGGCTGAAACTGTCAGTGGCTCCCACTGAAAAATGACAGTGTCCCAGCAATCGCGCAGACTTGGGGTTAAGAATAGTCCCTGTCAAGGGAAGGACATCATTTATTAATCGAGGGACATGAAACGCTCGGAGATAGCCTCCCCTGAGGGCCCAAAGCTTGCACAACTTGCATTAATATTTGTCAGTATTCTAAATTTTGGGGGGTGGGGGGATTCTGGGCAGTACAGTAGCTTCCCCCATTGCTAACAACAGTCTATTCCAGTTCACTGCACTTGCATAACATACTGGTAAACATGCTCACGTACATGTGCACACACACACACAGCTAAATACACATACATAACACATACATTCATACATACAGCCACACACCTCACATGCACGCACGAGAACGCACGCACGCACTAATAGACAAGCACATGTCCACTGGACTAGGATGCACTGTAATTTAGCAGGCCTACAGCAAGCCCAGCAACTCTAACCCTTAGTCCTTCGACCTTTGATACACTTCCTGGAGCTTGTTATTTCGACAGCCGGTGTTCAGGGTCCGGGAGTGTCATAAAATGACAGCCCCGCACTCTTAACACAGAGGCCTCAGGGTGCTCAGTGCTCACACTGCAAAGAATGAAAACAGTAAGCAAAAAAGGGCAATCCTTTAGCCACAGCCGCATTTCCATTGCTGCTCTTTGACGTATACTGTACGCACGTGTGTGTTTGTGTGTGTGTGTTTTTGTGTATCTCCATTACCGTCCCCTTTTTTTAACACGGAAAGTGGTCCCTTTACGAGGGCACTATTCTGAAGCACAGTTTAGCTTTGTTATGAATGGTGCAATAAAACCGGGAAATGGAGTCAACTGACGGTAACTGGGCCTCGTGTGTGCCGTGTGAGAAAGTGGACTGGGGCAGTCATTCAGTCATTCCTGAGCCTCAGAATAACCAAATTATGCTCAGGCAGCGCAACCTGACTGCACTGTAAGGATCACCTCGGAATCCGAAGTGCTGTTCGTTTGCTTACAGTGCAGTCGAGTTGCGCTGCTGAGCATAATTTGCAAGTGATATGATTTATCATAGATGATGCGCCCCCCCCCCCACAGCATTAATTTGCATATTTTGGTGCGCACACTCGACGGATCTCCTGGGAGCGGCATCGGAGAAACGTGATTACAATATCAATTCCGCATGTGGGAACAAATCTATTTATAGGAAAGGAGGAGAAAATCGAGGTTCAATCACTTGCACTGGGGGTATTCATTACCATTCTCTCTCTACGTCTGACAGACACACACACACACACACACACACGCTAACACTTTGCGCTTCTGTTGTCGCTAAGCAGAGGACTTGGCTGGGACCTTGAGGCTCCATGCCAATAAAATTGGACCCGTGGGGATGGGTGGGGGTGCGGGGAGAGGGGGGGTAGTAAGGACTGACTTCAAGAGCCACGAGAAACACCTGGGGTTTCAATGGCAATAGTAGCACTGTTGTCTGAGAAGGAGAGGCAGGCACTTTTTTTTATTTTTTTTATTTATTTACCCAGGGTAGTAGCTGAGCACAAGTGCTCATTTTCAGCAACGCCCTGCACATAGAAACACACACACAGACAGACAGACAGACAGACAGACAGACAGACACATTAAAACCTGGGAGCTGACTAGTACAACCACAGTCTTATGCTGTTGGCCACTAAGCAGCTCCACTGGAGGGAAACGGATGACAGAAGAGTAAATGAGGGAACTGTTGGGAACATTTTGGTCTAAATATCAAACATTAAACATCCTGTTGTTATGTACAGAGAATTCACTGATCTGAGATGAAAGAGAATGAAGAATCGCGGTGTATTTCACCTGTATCACTATTTTTTAACACACAAACATTCATTATTTCCCTCGTTATTTTGGCATGAGAGGACTTTCTTGCAGTGAAGAAAGATGATAGATTGTGCTGTACTTTTATTCCCCCGTCAACACCAAATCTCTTCGCCAAAAATAGCCAATCTACAAGCTCACAACGAGTAGCGTTTGCGACCTGTCGTGAGCTTGTAGATCGGCTATTTTTGGCGAAGAGATTTGGTGCTGACTGAAAGAAAAGCACAGAGCAATCCATCATCTTTCTTCACTGCAAGAAAGTCGGCTATTTTTGGCCAATGTTCCCCCAGAATATGGATGCCCGGGTTCAAGTGGTTATAGTCAATATGGTGGAAACGTAAATCAAAAGGAGAGGAGCATGTGTAACTGTATTGGGCGAGCCAGAGTGGATTAGATGAGGAGGTTTGGCAGAGAGGGGACTCCAGTGGGACAAACTGAAGCTCTGGAGGCTACAATAAGCCCACACCGTGAAGCAGGAGAGAGATTGGAGCACAAGACAGGTTTTTTTTTTTTTTTTGGGGGGGAGTTTTCCCTCATGCTTTCACCCTCCCTGTTTTAAGCAGATAAGCAGCTTTCAAGGTCTTAGTTATGCTGTGGAGAACCCTCAAGATGATAAGGAAACTTTTGACAGGGTAACGGTATAGAGCTGAAAAGGTCCATCTCTTGTATCATGGTCACTGGCGGACTGAATTGAAAATATGTACCACTAAAAAACTCTTACTGGAATGCATGGAGTGGCCTCAATAGAACCAGTGATATGGGGAACCTTCATATTATCCGTTTAGAAAAATTCAACCACTACTGCCATCACAGTTCACTCAGTAAATTAAAAAAACTTTCAGGCTCAATACAAGGACACAAAAGTGTTGAGTAAACATGCCCCCCTTTGAAATAGACTTAAAAAATCGACACTTCCTTGTGGTTATGAGAAGAGGGAAAAGGGCAAAGGAAAAGATTACACACCAAGAAAGACAGTCTCCCAGTCTTGCTGTGCTGCAGCATGAGGAGAATAAAAGCGACTGGCAACTCAGTATTGGAGCACACAGTAAAGTGCCAAAGAATTCCTTCACCTGCATAAAAGCCCCACAGTACCTTCCCCAAGCACCCCCTCCCTCGCCTCCATGCTGACGAACAGTGGTGGAAAGTAACTAAGAACATGTACTCAAGTGCTGTACTTGAGTACAATTTTGAGGTACTTTTACTTTACTGGAGTATTTCCAATTTTCTATACTTTTGACTTCTACTCCACTACATCTCAGAGGCAAATATTGCACTTTTTACTCCACTACAATTATTTGAAAAGCTTAGTTACTAGTTACTTTGTAGATTATTGTTACAAAACATACCCACTTCAGCCCTATTTAAACTTTGGCGTTTTGAAAATAGCAGATCTACAAGCTCACAACGCGTCACGATACGTTGTGAGCTTGTAGTTTTAGACATACAACTTGTGAAACGGGATATTCAGCATAATGAGTACTTTTACTTTCAGTACTTTACGTATATTTTGATGCCAATACCATTGCACTTTTACTAAAGTACATTGATTTTGATTACTGGACTTTTTCTTGTAACAGAGTGTTTCTACATTGCAGTATTGATACTTTTACTGAAGTAAAAAATGTGAGTACTTTTGCTGACGAAGAAGCACATTGCTTGACTTTGCAGTACAGCGGTAGATGTCCCCCGAAGACAATACTGAAGCTTTTTAGGATTCATGAGGATTTATGATGACGATGATTCCTAACCGCAAACGGTTGCATATCTTTTAATAAGTATGCCTCTAATACCATGGCTGATAAGAGCCCATGTTTGTTGTGTTGTTTATTTACATAATTATGGGTAGGGCAAGTGAGTTATTTGGGTCGAGGATATGCAACTACTTTAGTTATACTCTAGAGCAGAGTCCTGCAACGGGCCGGGTACCCACGGACAACCGACGCGTACCCGCGTTTGACGGGGGAAAACGGGGGACGGGAGGTACTAAACGGGCGGTGAACTAAACGCGGGTGGGTAACATTTTATTGTGAAAATCAGAGAGCACTGTTTCCGCCCAAACAACATAACTTATGTAACTTAACACAGCACGCCGGTGCAGCTGCTGCTACAGCACGCATATGACGACACACCAGTGGTGAAAGAAATGCTCACATGTTTTACTTAAGTAAAAGTATCAATACTGCACTGCAGAAATACTCCGGAATTCAAAATTTACTTGTGTAAAAGTACAAAATTATTGGTATCAAAATGTACTTAAAGTACCAAAAGTAAAAGTACCCGTTATGGAGAATGTCCCGTTTCATAAGTTATCAAATGTCTAAAATGTATAAAAATCCTAAGAAAATGGCAGAACGCGTTGCGATGTGACGCGTTGTGAGCCTTGTAGATCGGCTATTTTCAAATAGCCAACATTTAAATAGGGCTGAAGTGGTTAATGCATGCTTTGTAATAATAATAATCTAAATATACAAACTATTAACTAAGTTGTCAAATAATTGTAGTGGAGTAAAAGTACAATATTTGCCTCGTATAGTGTAGTGGAGTAGAAGTAAAAGTATAGAAAAATGGAAATACTCCAGTAAAGTAAAAATTCCTCAAAATTGTACTCAAGTACAATACTTGAGTAATTATACTTAGTTACTTTACACCACTGTGACACACACCCCCTCCACATGCGGTGTTGGATTAAATAAAGTAAAAGATAGCGAGCGGCGAATACGAACGGGTAACGGGCGGACAACAGGTCCATTATTTGACGGGCAGGCGGGGCGGGTCGGTCTGGTTTGTATTTTGATATAATCACTGGTGACGGGTCGGCCTACGGATCTGATTATTGAGGGGTGGGGCGGCCGTGGGTTGTCAAAATTGGACCCGTGCAGGACTCTAGCTCTAGAGATGAACAGTATGCTGGTTATACTTGTTCTCTGCATGTTACAGTACTTAGACGGGCATGTTTGCTTGTCCACAAAATGCTAATTACGTTATTTAGATAGCATGTTGTTTATCTCCCCGTCGTGTTTAGACAGATGCTACGTTTGATATTTACCCGGCGTCCTAGTTACTTCGAGGCACTTACCGTTATTGTTTTCTTTTGCACTCTATTTACTTGACCGTTTTACCCTGTCATGTGTTGACAAGGCCTTTGTGCCTTTGTTACTCCAATCCTGCACTTTGTAAGTGACTCTGGATAAGAGCGTAACACCTAAATTCTAAGGAAAAACTGATCTTCTTTGAGAAGCGGGCAGCTGTGCAGCCTGCTGTATTGACATGTGGGATTTGGGTCAGTGCAGTGGGTATTACAGTACAAAAAAAACACTACATAGCTGCCAGCCAGATGGCAAACAACAAGCCCTATCTTGCGGTTCATGAATTATACAGGTATGGATTATTTTTCACTTCGTTTTTCCATCACCTGGCCTTTGCCAAAAGAAGCCAATTTGTCTATTATTTTTGAATAGCCAAAGTATAAAATATGACTAAAATCTGAAATGACACAGATGCGTTCATACCTCTGAAGTTGATTACAATTTCATTATTTTCTAAACATACCTGTCTAAAAGCTCTCTACCGGGAACTCGCAAAATGTTATTCGACATGGGTATTTGGAATGTACAAACAATTTGAAGCCTTTGGTGCCCGCCTAATGCATAATTCATTGCTTGCTACCACAACATTTGCAGTGAAATTACCGATTACAAAAAGCTGGTAACAAACAGCATCCTTAAAAATCTTGTTTTTCCACGAATACTCAACAACTGCAAAGACTGTTTGACAGTTGCCGACAGTCACATCATAATAAAATAATATGTTGTGCATCAAAGATTTATGTGCCTAATTGTGGGATCGCTAAAGCGATCACACTACTGTTATCTTCACCGTTTTTGGGACAGTTTTTTGGCCCCTAACTAGTCCTTCATACTTTTAGCTACAAACTCCGTTCCAACTCTTCAACGTTCGGCCTACTCAGGACATGTCGGCTACCATTTGAATTTTTGAAATAATTTGTACTTTTAGAGATATTTCACTTTTTACTGCTAAAAAAATCCCATTCATTTCAATGGGGAAATTCATACTTTTAGCTAGAAACTCTGTTCCAACTCTATAACGTTCAGCCTACTTAGGACATATTGGCTACCATTTGAATTTTTGAAATAATTTGTACTTTTAGAGATATTTCACTTTTTACTGCTAAAAAAAATCCCATTCATTTCAATGGGGCAATCCTATTTAGCTACAGTGGAGCCTAGCAACTGCTTATTAGACCCTAGCAACACCATATTAGACCATAGCAACCACCTATCATACCCTAGCAACCACCGATTAGACCCTAGCAACCACCTTTCTAACCTAGCAACCACCTGTTTTACCCTAGCAACCACCAATTAGACCCTAGCAACCACCTATTAGAACCTAGCAACCGGCTATCAGACCCTAGCAACCACAGTTTTACCCTAGAAAACTACATTTTACACTATTCAACACCGACAAACCTTTAGAACCGTAGACCTTTAAAACCTTTAGAACCTTTCAAACCTTTCAAACCTTTCGAACCTTTCGAACCTTTCGAACCTTTCAAACATTTAGAACCTTTCAAACCTTTCAGACCTTTCAAACCTTTCAAACCTTTCAGACCTTTCAAACCTTTCAAACCTTTCGAACCTTTCAAACCTTTCGAACCTTTCAAACCTTTCGAACCTCTTAAACCTTTAGAACCTCTTAAACCTTTAGAACCTTTCAAACCTTTCAAACCTTTCAAACCTTTAGAACCTTTCAAACCTTTAGAACCTTTCAAACCTTTAGAACCTTTCAAACCTTTCAAACCTTTAGAACCTTTAGAACCTTTCAAACCTTTCAAACTTTTAGAACTTTAAACCTTTCAAACCTTTAACACTACTAACAATATCAATACCCAATACCATCAACATTCTTAGCGATCCCACACTGTTTCTTCAGGAACAGTACTTTCTAGTATTCAAATTGTTATATACATACCGTTCTATATGGTACTATTCCTTTTTCTTTTGAGTAGCCAATTGTTTTTTACCCCTTTTTCTCACCAATTTAGTCGTTATGCCAATTAATTCCTCCCCACACACATTTCTGTGTTGTCACTGCTGTCGTATCCTACTGACTCACCTGCCAGTGAGGAGCCCCCAGCAGGAGGACGTAGAGCCTTCGTTCTACTCCTCCCGCCCAACACTCCCCACTGACAGGTGCCGCCTCAGCCCGTAGGAGGACGTGCAACGACCGATATCACCCTCCCCTCCCGGCTTCCCTGCCCCGGACACGGGCCAATTGTGTTCGTGGCTTTTACTTGAGTAAAAGTACAAAAGTATTGGCATCAAAATGTACTTAAAGTACCAAAAGTACTCGTTATGCAAAATGTCCGATTTCAAGTTTTCAAATGTATACAAATCTTTTGAAAATAGCGATGCGACGCATTGTGAGCTTGTAGATCGGCTATTTTCAAATGGCCGAGATGTATATAAGGCTGAAGTGGGTAATGTATGTTTAGTAATAATAATCAAAATCTACAAAGTAACTAGAAACTTAAGTTTTCAACTAATTGTAGTGGAGTAAAAGTACAATATTTGCCTCTGAGATGTAGTGGAGTAGAAGTAAAAGTATTGGAAATTGTAAATACTCAAGTAAAGTACAAATACCTAGTACTTAAGTACAGTACTTGAGTACATGTACTTAGTTACTTGCCACCACTGAACGCACACAACTGAGAATCTAATCAGCCACTAGAGTCAGTACAGCAGGGAGCTGCAGTGCGTGATCACGTGACCTCAAGTCCATCTCAAACTATAAAGAGTACAATCTGTCTATATGATGCTATGTATGTATGTATGCGCAGAGATGTAGTGGAGCCGAGGCGGGGTGGAACGGCGCTCCACTAGTTGTTTGAGCTGCACACAAACGCACCCACATGCACGTGTGTGTGTGTGTGTTTGCAAGTGCGTGCCCCGCGAGAGAGCCTTCAACTTACCGGGCACAATAGCGCATCGATCAAAAAACAACCATTCACACCATCTTACAAAAGCTGCAGAGTGTCAACACAACAGCGCCAATTAAAATAGGAATGACCCTAGCTGGCTGCATATCAATGGGCTACTTTTAAAAGAGGCATAGCTGTCAGATTTTCTGAAGCAGTCCAAAGATTGTATTATTATTATTATTATTGAAATTCTTTATTAGGAGTAGCCTCTTGAGATTCAGGATCTCGTTTTCGAGGGGGTCCTATAGCAGATATGAACATTTGGGTAAATGTGGCTGATGGATTTATGAATGAACTAAATGTACAGAGCTCTGCCAGGTAAATGAATCATGACAACATACCCCCATTATACAAGTAAAGAGAATAAAGGTTTTTAAATCTGCGACCGCACACCCCCACAACATTTTACTACACTATGTTACACTATGCAATGAAATAACACACACACACACACACACACACACACACACACACACACACACACACACACACACACACACACACACACACACACACACACACACACACACACACACACACACACACACACACACACACACACACACACACACACACACACACACACACACAGCGAGAGCATCCTGCAAACCCAATAGCAGGTTTAATCCTCAAGGAGAGACACCTGTTGAATTCCATTTCTTTAATAAAGCATTGCGATACTTCAGGCAGGCACGGAAGACATTTGGTCCATATTCTAAACAGTCACGTATATCGTCTCCAGGCTAATACTGCACAGTGGTGTAAAGTAACTAAGTACATTTACTCAAGTACTGTACTTTTGTAATTGAGGTATTTTTTACTTTACTGGAGTATTTCCAATTTTCAGTACTTTTAGTTCTACTCCACTACTCTCAGAGGCAAATATTGTACTTTTACTCCACTACAATTATTTGAAAACTTTAGTTACTAGTTACTTTGCAATCATCAATGCATCAATTATTACATTATAAAACATACATTAACCACTTCAGCCCTATTTTATACATAGGCTATTTGAAAATAGCCGATCTACAAGCTCACACGTTGTGGGCATGTAGATCTGCTATTTTCAAACATTTTAGTACTTTAAGTACATTTTGATACCAATACTTTTGTACTTTTACTCAAGTACATTTTGAATTCGGGACTTTTACTTGTAACAGAGTACTTCTACATTGCAGTATTGATACTTTTACTTAAGTAAGACATTTGAGTACTTTTTCCACCACTGAATGCTGCACAGCAGCTGAGCCTGTAAGCCACAGAGTAAGTAGTAAACAGAAAATACACGAGTACAGAGCCCTGAGGGACTCCGGTAAACCATATAGGGTTTATTAAGTGGTTAATATCTGTATGAACTGCTCGAGCACTTCACCTCCTCCTGTGAAAGCAAGCCAACTCATTTCCACCTGCACCGTCCCTCCACATTATATCTGCAGGGCTCATTACCGCCTGATTAATTTCAGTTCATGAACGGGTCAACCATTTTTGTGCGTGATTGTCAGTCATCTCTCCCCCTTAACGTGCACGATGTGTACTGTGTAGACACATCCCCGTTGTCATTCGATTTCAACCGTAACACAAACACACTGTTTCCTTGTGTCACTATTTAACCTATCCACCGGAGTGGAATTAGAACAGCTGGGTTTTCCCTGTTTTACAGGGCAACTTAATGGGGCTAAAATGGCAGTGGCTGGCCAAGCTCCAGCTAGCTGTAAAAGACCTAAATGCAGAGAGCAGAGAGAGGATGAGGGGGGTAGGGGGGCTGAGAGGGAAAGTGAGAGAGAGGGAAAGAGGCAAAGGAAAGGGAGAGAGAGGTTGAGGGAGAGAGGGAAAGAGAGAGAGAGAGAGAGAGAGAGATGGAGGGAGAGGAGGACAGATAGGAGAGCCTGTGGTGGTACAGTATTATCACTGATGCTGAGATATCTCTCACTCTTCGTGACAGAGCCGTCAACAATCTTTCTTTCTCACTGTGTAATGAAGGATTAGAAAGCGCGAGCGAGAGGAGCTACAGATGGCCTGGGCTCACGCAGACTGGAGACATTTTGGGAAAAGTTTACACAAAGAAATCAGACCAGCTGCACAAACTGGGGCTGTTGTTTTTTTCTACCCCTTTGATCCGTTTTTTTCCCCTTCATTTTCTTTCTCCATTCCTCCAGCTCAAGCCGAGATCAATATTTAGTGAGGGAGTGAGTGATGGACAGACAAGAATGGTTACCACCAAACTTCATCAGATATTTTTGGCAGATATCTGGCAGATCTGCAGATATCTGGCAGATCTGCGTTGGCAGGTTTCACGAGGGCCACTGAGGCATGACAGTATGGGACCGAGCAATGCTTACACTATCACTCCAGCAGATGTTCTCTCTCCCAGCGCAGCTGTCGGCTGTTTGTAGAAAGGGAGGAGGCGGCGCGTGGTTCTTCTACATTATGTATGTATGTATGGATCTCATGTTGAAACTCACATGGCTTGATCATTGAATCCCCCCGGTAGTCGATACTCTCTCTGCCCTCGCGTTACGGTTTGACACCAAGAAGCTCTTTAAAGACTCATCTCATTGCAAACACAATCAAGCGTGTAAACAAACCTGTTTATTGCGCTGCTGAGTACATCCTAATCACGTTGAATTAAAAGGAATCCTCGCAAATATTAAAAGCAAGCGGTAATGCATTTACGTTCGCCCGACATCTGGTGTGCCATAGAGCAGGGGTTCCCAAACGTTTCCATGCCAAGGACCTCCTAAGAGCCACAACTTCTGGTTGCCGCCCACCAATTGCTAAAATAAATAAATATAATTATATATATATATATATATATATATATATAATATATATATATATATATATATATATAGACAGAGAGATATGGAAAGAATACAAATAAGACTGAATTAGATAAGAATTAGTCTTTAGAATGAGTTCTTAGAGCCACTCTGTTTTTTTTGGGTGGGAGGGGGGGGGGGTGGTTTCATGCACTAAAAGGATTAACACATATTGTAAACAACAACAGATGCTTTAAAATCAAATAATAAATAAAGTACCATAATTAAAAAGCTACAGCACAAAGTGCCATGAATACAGAAATCAAGTGGAAACTTCTGCCTTAAGGGTGGCGAAAGAGGAGAGAGTCCATGGTGTCAGCAAAATCGGCAGTCATCCTGCAATCTGCATAATTATGATATCATGTGTGCAAATCCAATATTCTGGCCTGAGGGTGGTGCAAGAGCAAAGGTCATGGGGTCACTCATAATAATCTTTTCAGTACATTTTGAGATATTGTGTGTACAAGTGGAAATGGCCTAAGGAAGGCAAATAAAATAATAAAATGAAATGAAATGAAATGAAATGAAATGAAATGAAATGAAATGAAATAAAATCCTTATTATGGTGTACTGTGTCTTCCATTAGGGCAGGGGTTTTCAATAGGGGGTCCGGGACCCCTAGGGGGTCCTCAGAGTTAATACAGGGGGTCCGCCAAATCATTGTGTGATATGATTATTATTATTTTTACATTAACCACTTGAACCCTAGCATCCCTTTTCTGAGGAGAACTTTAGCCAAAAATGGCAGATCTACAAGCTCACGCTGCACCGCGCTGCGACGAGGCGTTGTGCGCTTGTAGATCGGCTATTTTTGGCAAAGAGTTATAGGTGTAGAGGGAAAAAAAGAGCAGCAAAAGTTTGTCTGAAACAAAATTTTATACAATATAGAGGGGGTCCCTGCTTCATCTCTCTCTCAGCTAGGGGGTCCTTGGCCTGAAAACGTTGAAGACCCCTGCATTAGGGTGTAGCCACCCTCTTACGCATGAGAAATGGAGGAAGTTACAGTAGTAGGGGACTAAATTATTCTGTCCGGAAGACCTGGATGAGTGATCAGGAAAGGTTTGACATCAGAGGCCCGTGGGCCTGATGTAGAAATGTGACCCTGGGTTCACAGATAGCAGCTTTGCCCAGGGAGGAGGGGAGGAAGGAAGGAGCTAATGGGGGGGAAGGAAGTAATGAGAAAAAGAAGGAGAGAACGCAGCCGTGCAGCCTCTGGCAGCGTGGCGTTTCGGTCCGGCCCCTTCATATCATCACCGTCGGGCAGTTACCTCGTATCTCCATATTTCACATTTGAATGTTTTTTCTCCCGCAGATTAATTCCCTACTTCGTCGTACAAGAGCGTCACACGAAAGGAGTGAAAATAGCCGATCTACAAGTCCACAACGAGTCACATTTTATTTTAAAATAATAATAAAAAAGGAACGGTTTTTGACATACAAGGTTTCCACCCGACAGAAACGATATCGTATCTGGCACTTGAAGAAGAGAGAGAGCAGAGAGGGAGGGAACCCCTCCGGGGCATCCGTATGTCAGTGAGCGCGATCAAGGGCCCACGTGAGAATACCGGGGATTGAAGAGGGCGAATGAGCCAGAGAAAAAGAGCCCGTGAGACGGGTGATGGCGAGGCCCGTGAAGAGGTCCGATTGCTTCCCTCGCATCTCAAAGACGAGGTGCTCGAACTAGAGGCCAGGGGCCCCCATCGCCGGAAAGAGGAGCCAGCTAATATAAGGTCATGAGGGCGTGCCTGCCCACTTGACTTCAGAAAGCATGCATTTGCATTTGAAATCCCCTGCAGGTCTGAGATCACAGTCACTCTATGACCCCAGCAGCACGCTACAAGCTCACAACGTGTCGTGGTGCAACATAAAGCAGCTTGTAGATCTGCTATTTTCTAAACGGCCAAATACATATCAATTTGGGGGGCCCCTTGACATGAAAATGTTTGAGAACCACTGCTGTAAACATCTTGCTCTACCCACCCAGAATGCGTTGAGCAGAGGAGTTCCTTTCAAATCTCTGACTCAAACAGATAATTAGTCGTAATGAGTAAACAGCGTAGCTGCAAGACACACGCTTTTCTTATTGCTTTTTAATTGCGTTTCCCCTTCCGTGAGCGGAGAGCTCCCGTACCTGTGGTGGTGTGAAGCGTGCGCGCGTGCGTGCGCTTGGCCCTGGTGAGGCCAGGTGCGATCATTACCAGGGGACAGATGGATCAGCAGAAGTGGCACTCGTCTCCCTCGTCGGGCGGCGAGGTGGCCGCCATATGTAGACTCATCATTAAAATTGAACTTCGACCTGACGACGGCAACTCGGTGCCTGTCATTCTAATAGAGGTAATTAACCCATTAAGACCTGAGGGCGCTTCTAAACATTTTCGAAATCCTAATAAAAAAATCGGAACAAATATTTAAAAAAATAATTTTCACGATTTTTCAAAAATAGCAGATCTACAAGCTCATAGCGCGGCACTCGGTGCCGCGCTATGAGCTTGTATATCTGCTATTTTTGAATAGCCAATGAAATCTAAAGTGACACAGATGCGTTCCAGGTATTAATGGGTTAAGGCTGGCCGCCGTCACGTGGTGGAGCGGTGGTTCTCTCTTATTGAGTTTGGGAATATTATTGCTAAAGCAATAAAGCAATATTGCGCATGTGTGTTGTTCTCACACCGCCATGCGGCACCTGTTTATTTGCATGCGTGTGTCAATGTGAACAGGTGAGCGAATACATACTGTACACGGCGGGTACAGTATGTATGCCCTTTCACGCTTTTAATATCAGCAGCGAGGCCTCTTTGAGAATTCATTAAAGTGCTCTCTGCCATCAGTGAGTAAGACACGGGACAGTGTGTGGGTGAGCCACTAGACGTTCGATGAAGAGACACTCATATGCCAGCCTTGGACTGCTATTTATTTATTCCCAAACCTTATCCAAAAGGATGGAGCTAAATTTAGAACGGTAGGGAGCAAAAAAAAAGAGGCTGTCTGCAGTGAGTTCTCATCATGGATAGCATTCAGAGTGAAAACAGAGCACGTTGCCTGTAACAAACAAAATGCGCCTGTTGGGGTCCCAATTAACAATTCTGCCCATCACATCGCTTACCCAGGAGCTACACCGTAATTAAATCTATGATTTAGGAGCTGGAACAATTATCTGTATTACTGGGGGAAAGTGCCGTGCAAACAAATCCACATTGTTGATGTAAATTGCACACACACACACACACGCACGCACGCACGCACGCACGCACGCACGCACGCACACACACGCGCATGCACGAATGCACGCACCTACACACAAGTATGGCAGCCAGGATCTGCAAACAATTTGGGACACAATTTAATGACTTCACAGTCATTCTGAACCTTTGCTTATTTGGGCACTTAGCATGACTTCAGTCTCCATTTAATTCAGCGCAAGAGCTATTTGTCTACATTATAAGCCTGCCCTATAACACAGTGAAATGCCCTTGATTAGCATTGCGCCTGGCACAGTGTTTTTTTTTTGTCGACTGTCTTCAACTGCTGTCATCTTCATGCCAGTTACTTCTCACAAGAAAGCAATATCAGTTGCACTGTTTATGCCCTGTAATCACTTTCTCCTACACCTGATCTCCTCTTCATAAGCTCAGCATTATTGCCGTTATAGTCGGAAATATGGGGCTACAGTATGTATTATGCATTAACGATTATCTCCCAGAGGGCACACACGTACACGGGTGTGTGCACGCGCACACACACACACACACACACACACACACACACACACACACACACACACACACACACACACACACACACACACACACACACACACACACACACACACACACACACACACACACACACACAATCACCTAGACATACTGTTCATGCATGCAGTCATACTTTCCCCTCTTAAATCTTTTGTTATCACAAACACAGACACACACACACGGACACACACGTAAAAGCATAGGGGTGTAATAGAGAAATCTTTTTTCTCCTTTCCTCTGACACTAATCAACACCTCTCCTGCTATTAAAATGCCGCTCCCTGTCTTTTGATCTGCTAACTATCTCATTTACATGCCTGCCGCTCTGCAGCCCAGCCTGCTGCTGAGGAGAGGGGGGGGGGGGGTGTGCAAGGCAAGGAGGAAGTGTGATGCTGGGGGAGGGCGGGCGGGGAGGGAGGGGGGGTGCAAGGCAGGGAGGATGTGTGATGGGATGAGGGCAAGAGGAGAGAAAGCAGTGGAAAGGAAAAAGGTGTACAGGATGTTCGCTCGAGGGGAGAGCGCGGGCACGTGTGAGTGCATGTGTGTGCGAATTGGTGTCCATCGTGAAGCTAATGATTTTCTTTTGGTTTTTGTAGCGTGCAAGTGTGCGTGCAAGTGTGCGTTCATGTGTGCGTGTGTGCGCGCAAGTGCGCGTGCAAGTTTGCGTGCATGTGTGCATGTGTGCGTGCGTGTGTGTGTTCAGCATTCTCATCCCTGCATGGGAGACATTTTCATGCACATACGTGTACGCACAAGACAAGGCTGGCTCAGATAACACTCTTATGCCGCAAGATGGTTCCTGAGATGTGATGAGAAACATCAGAGCCTTCACACCCTCCCTCTCTCTCTCTCTCTCTCGCTCTCTCTCTCTCTTCTCTCTCTCTCTCCCTCCCACTCTCCCCCTTCCTCCTTCCTCCTCCTCCTCCTCCTCTCCATCTCCTCTTGGCTGACTTTGTGTAGCACTGTGGGGCTTCCAGTGAGCCTGAGCCTCCTTGGCAAGAGCCCACAGCTTGGATGCCATCGCTGTGCCTGGGTGGGGCAGGAGATGGGATATGGTGTTGAGGGTGAAATAGCATGTGTGCGTGTGTGTGGGGGGGGTGTCTTCTGAGGGGGGGAGAGAGAGAGCGAGATAGAGAGCGAGAGAGAGAGAGAGAGAGAGAGAGAGAGAGAGAGAGAGAGAGAGAGAATGAGAGAGAGAATGAGACAGAGAGAGAAGAAAAGGACAGAGTGAAAGAGAGACACAGAGAGAGACAGAGAGAGAGAGGTGGGGGGGTTGTGGGAACCTTTGTAGGTGGTTTCAATCATTGTGACGCCATCTGTTCCCCTTTATTTTTCCCACTGACAGTGGATATTTTCCCTGGTGAGAAAACAGGGGCCATGTTATGTGTTACGCGTGTGCACACACGCGCGCAAAAGTGCGTGTGTGGAGAGAAAGGGACCGCTGACGTAACAGTGCATCATGCCCAGCTATTTTTAATCCTGTTGTATGTAACATGGGTTGTGTGTGTGTGTGTGTGTGTGTGTGTGTGTGTGTGTGTGTGTGTGTGTGTGTGTGTGTGTGTGTGTGTGTGTGTGTGTGTGTGTGTAGGGGTGAAGTGCACATCTATGCGTGGGGTTGCATAAGCTTTTGCATTCATGCGCCTACATGACTACATCTTGCGTGAGCCTAAAATACATACTGTACAGTGTGTGTGTGTATGTTGAATAGTGCATTTGTGTGTGTGTGTGTGTGTGTGAGTGCGTGTGTGTGCCAGTCTATCCATCCCTAGTCTCTACTCCATCCTTCGCCTCCCTTGTGGTGAACCTGCAGTTGTCTCAGCCAGTGAGTCGCCGCCCAGCCCCTCTGGGCATTTAACTCATGTTACCACTCTGGTTAACCCACTTAGATCGGGAACGCATCTGTGTCATTTTTTTATGTCTTTGGCTATTCAAAAATAGCAGATATACAAGCTCATAGCGCGGCACTGAGCTTGTAGATCTGCTATTTTTGCAAAAAATCTCTGAAAATGAGTGCAAATCTTTGAATAATATGCTTTTTAAAGCAAACTAACTCAAATATTTGCCTCTAGGGGTCTCTGGAACAAAATATTTTACAAACGTTCGCTTTAAAAAATATATATTAAAAGATTTGCACAACATTTTCACGATTTTTCAAAAATAGCAGATCTACTCTATCTAAAAAAAAAAAAAAAAAGAAGACAGATGCGTTCCCGGTCTTAATGGATTAAACATGCATGAAGTTATTACAGGGCCCTCCACATTCACCCACCTCTCTCTCTCTCACACTCACACACACACACGCGCGCACGCACGCACGCACACACACTCTGTCTCTCTCTACACTCTCTCTCAACTACTCTCTGGATCTTTCACTGGTACAGTCTATCTCTGTCCCCCTCTCTCTCTGTGCGAGCTCAGTCCACTCCCCCCCTCTCTCTCTCTCTCTCTCTCTCTCTCTCTCTCTCTCTCTCTCTCTCTCTCTCTCTCTCTCTCTCTCTCTCTCTCTCTCTCTCTCTCTCTCTCTCTCTCTCTCTCTCTCTCTCTCTCTCTCTCTCTCTCTCTCTCTCTCTCTCTTCATGGCAATGTATTTTGTTTTGCTTCTACTTTTTGATCTCTCTATCGTACTCCCCCCCCCCCCCCCTCTCCCCACCCCAAGAGGAGGGTCCCAATGAAATCTCTCCTCTCTTCCCATCACCCGCGGGAGCTTTGCGCGAATAAGGCAGCTTTGAGATAAAAAGGCTACAGAATATATATATAACACCAGCATTAGGGTTTCCTATTTCACAGCGTTTCTGTTATGAGGGGTCAGTGGATCTGCGTGATGGGGAATATTGAATATGAAGACGGGGGGGAAGCGCCGCGGCAGTGTTTTTTTTTCCCCCCCTCCTGCGTGCTTGCTCAGTAAACGTGGCGTTATTGGATCTACGGGGCCTGTTATAGTGAATCGGGGAACAGGCCACCGCTTTGCTTTAACGCTCCGGCTTGGAGAGGAGAAACCCTGGCGGTGGGGATATGTGGAGGGAGAAGTGCTCCGCTACACCGAGAGATTGAACTCATCGTAACGTTGGGAGATATTCATCATCGGCCTGAATATATGAATATAGATGTAGCTCTTTTTTCCTTTATTGCAGATATTATCTGTATTATAACGGTAATTTTACACCAGACAGTGAGTCATGATAGTAAAAAGCACTTATAGACATAATGTTACTCTCCAAGCTTATCTTTATCAGGGGCAATAATGTGTCCTAATCACATCAGGAAAGAAAAGGAGAGACAAAAAAACTACGTAGCCTACGTTTTTGTACGATACTCATCCCCAAGAAGCAGTGGTGGATAGTAACTAAGTACATTTACTTGAGTACTGTACTTAACACATTGGTCCTAATCACAGAGAAGCTATGCGTTATGTGCCATAAACGGTCCGGACCGTTTTTGGCCATTTTTTTTTATTTATATATTTTTCCCATGTGGGACACTCTAACGAAACTTTGGGATCATCCAAGGAGTCTCTAAGAAGGAGAGGCCGGATGTGGATCCATGTCAAAAATGCTTCCGGTCATCGGCTCCAATGTTAACTCCTTGACTAAAAGCTTAATATCTCCTATTTATTTTTAACGTGGTGGAAATGAGCCGTTTTTGATCGTCGATCACTCTGCAATGGAGGATCGCGTTAGAAATATTATTGTTCCAGGCGTTAGTCGGGACCCTCCGCCGTCTCGCATGCAGGCTTTGTTTACATGCACGTCCTCGTCGGGGCTTCTACAGCACGAAACATATCAGCGTAAGTGGATGGAAGATATGCTGGCACTAGATGTACCCTATTTTAATAAACCTCTGGCACACAATGTGTTAAGTACAATTTTGAGGTATTTTTTACTTTACTGGAGTATTTCCAATTGTCAATACTTCTACTCCACTACATCTCAGAGAAAAATATTGTACTTTTACTCCACTAAAATGATTTGACAACTTACTGTAAGTTACTAGCTAGTTTCTAGATTTTGATTATTACAAAACATACATTAACCACTTCAGCCCTATACTGTATATATACTTTGGATATTTGAAAATAGCAGATCTACAAATTCACAATGCTTCAAAAAAGCAACGCGTTGTGAGCTTGTAGATCTTCTATTTTCAAAATATTTGTATACATTTTGAAAACTGGTGAAATGGGACATTCTGCGTTATGAGTACATTAGTTGCTTTAATTTTGATGCCAATACTTTTGTACTTTTACTCAAGTGAATTTGGATCATCAGACTTTTACTTGTAACAGAGTGTTTCTACGTTGCAGCATTGAGACTTTTACTTAAGTAAAACATTTGAGTACTTTTTCCACCACTGCCAAGAAGTCAGCGTTGCTCTCCCACTGCACACAGAACCAGACAGAAGAAGCAGCCTTGGGCGTCAGTAGCAAAAATACTGCATCCTTTCCTTTAACATCCAGGGCCGTACACATTCAGTAATCAGGAAGGTGAACAATAGTGTTCCTTGAAGCCAGGATGAGAGTTATCTGCCGGGTCCCTGTTCCTAATAGTTCAATTAAAGCCATCGATTAGCTATACAAGCTCCACCACCATGTGGGAGAATGTTCTGATGATCAATCAACTAACGATTACTCTCCAGACGTCTCCACGTCTCCACAGCCGTGTTTTGTTGCGTCTCTGTATTGCTGTTGCCTCCAAGGTTCTGTCCTTCGGACATTGTGTTATTCATCCTCCCTGTCCCCAGCAAGATAATAGCCATAGCCTAAGCCAGTGGTTGGAATTATCTTTTAATACAACATCAGTATATTGTGCACACTCATAATACAGAGGCAAATTCTATACCCCCCCCCCCCCCCCCCCCAAACACTTTCAACTTAGCGTTCCTACAGTATTTTGGACATGCCATTACATGGACTTTTACAGGGCTTTTGGTCTTCAGTCAGAGAGAGGCTCTGAGCCACTCTGCTACACTTCAAATAATTGTAGTGGAGTAAAAAGTACACTATTTTCCTCAGAGATGTAGTGGAGTAAAAGTAAAATAACTGAAAATAGTAAATACTACAGTAAATACCTCAAAATTGCACTTAAGTACAGTAGTGTACTTGAGTAAATGTACTTAGTTACTTTACACCACTGGTGGTGGGTAGTTGTCAGGATGGGGTGACCCTGATATACAGAGCACTGGTTATGGCAGAACTATGCGGAGGATTGTAAGATTATAGACTTCACACAGTGTTTGAGGAACGTAAGCCTAGGACTTCCCGAACCAACACAAAGAGAAATGTTTAATTCTGTTTTAAGGGAGGGTGGATTTCTGTTTCAAATGAAGTGTGCTTAGATGCTTCCACCCAGTCTCTGGAACCCGTCCACTGTGTTTGAGAAGCTTTATCTTCAGCCAAGGAGGAAAATACTGAGTAAATAATTTCCGATTTAATCAGAGGCGCTCACAAGAAGGTTGGCGGAAATAAAACATTCACCGGATGAAGATGCGAACGGTTTTCAGGACACTTTTAAGTGTGAAATTCAAATCAAAGGGGTTTAGAAGAGGAAGATGAGAAAGAAGAGAGCCAAGAATGGGAGAAAACAAGAACAAGGTATTGTCTCAAAGTGTTCTTTTATATAATATTCTATGGCCACACAGTTACTCTTATTGAAAAGCATTATAAAGTATGCACATTTTGGCCTTGTGTACACAAAGTGAATAAAACAGTGAGTAGAGCATAGAGTGGAATGGAGCAGGCTTCATACTTAGACAAACCAAAACTAGTGTTTGTTTGTTTTTTTGGGGGGGGGGGTGCATAGACTGACAACTTGTCAGTCTAAACCAGTGGTTCTCAAACTTTTTCATGTCAAGGACCCCCAAATTGATATTTATTTGGCCGCGGACCCCCACCTGAAAATGTTTTGTGCCAGGGACCCCCAGGAGAGAGGATTTATGTCAAATCAAAATTATTCAACAATGTCCAAACATTTTCAATATTTTTCCAAAAATATCAAAAATATCAGATGTACAAGCTTGCAGTGCGGCACGAAGTGACGCGCTGCTTGTATATCTGCTATTTTTGAATAGCCAACGTATAAATGGATAATATGGTTAAAATGATTATGATGCTGTATTAAATGGTCCTATTTTGGATTTTTCGATTTTGTAACACACACTACGCATTGTTATTGTTATAAGAAAATGTACATTTTGACATCATATTCTTTTCACTGTACCTGTATATTTTGTGTGTATGTCCAGTGGCATCAGTTCAGCAAAAGCTAAGGTATGGCAAGGTTAGGGTTGCCAACTCCCAGAGATTGAAATAAGGGACACCTACCCTGGGCGCGCGGCAAAGCCGCGCGGCCGGAAAAAAATGGGGGTCAAACCCCCCAAAAAAACTGAAATGCATAGAAAACTATGCATTATACCTGTAACAATTGATGTTTGTTTTTGAAAAAAAAATTAGCAACCCATATATTTGAACGGAAATGTATATTTTTATCCTGTGCTTTTTTTCTTTTTTTTTTTTGACCATGAGGGGCCGCCAAGACGCTGCGTTGGGGCCGCATGCGGCCCGCGGGCCACGGGTTGAGTAGCGCTGTACTAGGAGGAAGATTTTCTTTCAAAAAAGTATACAGAAAGTGTTAAAATTATGTTTTTATGTGGACACGCCTCCAGTTCATTAAGTATACCTGGTTCTCACCTTAGCACCTCCTCCACCACCTTAGCACCACCCACCTGCCCTCCTCCTCCTCATGCCCACACCTGTTGTGTTATGATAATGAGGGGGAGGGTATATTATTACTGTGTCATTAAAGTTGCTGTTTTTCTACTGGCACGTTTGACCCTCAAGCTTTCAGCCTCCAGGAAGAAACTCAAAATAGTCAGAGAAGACATAAAACACCATAAAAACACCACCAGGGGGCTTAATGAAGTTCTATCAACCTCATAGACACATGAAAAACAGAAAAAGTGCAAAACCCTGGCACCACCTCTTTAACATATTTTGTTAGGGACCCCCTGGTACCCCCCAAGGACCCCTGGGGTCCCCGGACCCCACTTTGAGAACCAAAATGGTCTAAACGCCTCGCTCAATTAGATACTTGAGGACAACGTCACAGCTTTTAAAACAAATAAACAAACAAATACAGTGAATTAATATAGTTCCACTTTTTTAACCACCCTCCCATCACCTTCACATTTAAGACACTTTTTCCCCACTTTGTACACATTTAGCAAGTTGGCCAGTTTTGCACATCCCTAATGCTGATGAAAATGGGGGGGAACTAAACTGTTCGTACACTCTTGCCTGCTGCGTCTTGCACAATGCATAATTTAAAGGCACTGAACGTTGAGTGGAGGCGACTGCTTAATAAGAAGCGTTTTGATTTCCCAAAGCATAGCCCATTTGTAGACTAACATTGTGCCATCACAATGCCTAATCAATTGAGTACACAGTGCAAAGAGAGGAGCGCGGTACGCTACTGGCTCAGAGAAGGGCCCATATTATGGCTGAGCCGTGCGCTACAGTATAAGCTGTACCCAGGTGTTCGCCTCCCTCCAGGTGGCCGTGTAATACTCTTGCCGACCCAGATCATGGCAATCACGAGGTTGGCAGAGGGGGGGCTTGCTACCGGCACCAGTGCATTGTCCGGGCACCGTGCCAACTTGGCAGTGCCCCCACCTAGGCACCAGGCTGATAGGCAAACAGGCAGGCAGGCAGGAAGGCACCCAAACAGGCAGCCAGTCGCTAAACCTCCTGGATTTGAGAGATGGTGGTCTTAAGTTTTATTTTCCCTGTTATAATCCAGCACTCTAGAGAGAAGGAGAAAGCATGGCGCGGTAGCTGGCCTGTCAGATCTGTTTTCTTATATTTCCCTTACCAAATAGTGAGTAGTAGTGGTGGTAACAGCACACAAGGCACAAACCTTTTCGGGATCGTTTTTCGTTTGGAAGAATTTGATATCGCTCTGATCTGTCTGAGCCAATACAGAGACGTCTGGGGTCTCCGTCTTCAAGACTTGCTCGAAATATAATACAATACCGATTGCTTTGTTTCGTTTCATCCATGCACATGTACAGTAAACACCACATGCAGTCCCTCAGACCATAATGTCTAATTTAGGCTCCATCGTACGATGATATCCAAAAAAAGACGATCTAACAACGCGTCACTACCGCAACACGTGAGCTTGTAGATCGGCTATTTTTGGCTCGCAACACTGTTGTACAACAACGTATAAATCAGGTTTAACCCTAGCCTCGGTGGTGATGTGCTGCCAGTGACATTGGCCTGTACCGCGTGGGTGCTGCGGGCTCCACAGTGTAAGTAGCCTGGCTGGCGGGCGGCCATGGACAACACTGTGTTTTTCGGCTTGCCATCCCGCCCTCACTTTCGCTGCACGGTAATTATATTCTCAAATGCGGTAAGGCAAAAAAAGCCTCTTTTGAGAGAAGGGTTGAGATGGAAAAGAGAAAAATGTGAGGGTGTGTGGCTTAATAAATGTGTCAGATGTATTTAAACAAACGGATTAGTGCATCCAAAGCATTTGGCTCGATCGCTCGCTCGCCACACAAACATGCAAGCAGTCGCTGGGGAAAAGAGATGCCATGGCAGTATGCTGAAAATGCCAGTGTAAATGACAGAAAGAATTGCTCATACATGGGAAATTATAAATACATTATGTACACACATTATATATATATATACATTACATACATTATATATATATATACTGTATATGCACATACCATATGTTCATTTGAAGTCCAGATAGAAAAACACATAACTAAACTGTTAAAGAGTAGGACGCAACCCCTAGTGTATAAAGCAGAACAAAGTCTATTATTAGTTTAGACACTCGGTTGCTATCCAAGTGTGTCATTGCACGTCTTTTCTAGCCTTAATGTGGCAGCATTTCTTTCTTTTTTTCTCTTTCTACTTCTCACCCTTTTAAAGGTATGAAAAGGGAGCAGAGTGGCACATAACCACTGTGGAAGCCTTACAACTGAAGGTCAAAACAATCAAGCGGATGGCTGCTTTCAAATGAGCAGGGTGACCGAGATGTGCTTGTCAGTTAAAGTCTTTGTATGTGACGTTTGATTCCTGTCCTCCAGTGTGCTTCTTCCCACTATTTATTTTGTTCTGACCTTACCTTGTCAAGTTTGCAGCATACTGGAGCTGTCTATGTCAATACATTGACTAAATGAATAATAGATGCTATGCTCTGTGGTATCACTGTGCCACTATATCTTCCTCGACTTTGGATAATGTTCATTGGGAGAGCAGCAGACAGAAACGTTCAGATTAAAGGTTAGTTTAGTTTGTGAAATATTCACACCCTTTATCAGTGTTTAATAATGGGAAATGTTTCTTTTTTTGTTCTCTGGAGCTCCACAGTCAGAAGAATGTGATCATTCATATTCAAACTTGAAATAAAATCTATTCTTTGACCTTTTCTATCCGTCTGCCTAAATTTGAGGAATGCTGAGTGAAAAGCTCATCTGGCCACACATGGTTAAACCAGGGGACCTTGTCTGTATGCCTAGATAAATGTTAAATTTGACAAGAACTATTTAGTGTCAAGCAATGTGCAAGGCTCAGATAGCTTACACGTCACCTCAGGACACTTGACTTAACCTTACTCAGGCCGCAGGCATGTGGCACGGGCATTGACAGCTGCCTCCAGGCATGTTTGTAAAGCAACGTCATTGACATTCTCACTGCTATGACATGACCCCCAGTGTCCCCTTAGAAGAGTGAGAAAGACAAGGTCCCATGAAATGTTAAATTCATCAGTGCAGTTGAAATCCTTGCTCACCATGAAGACGGGGGATGCACCAAAGTGGAAATTCTTGGCCGATACCAATGTTTAAAATAACAACTTAGCCGATAGCCACAACTGATACCAATATTTGTTTATTTACTTTTTGATGTTATTATTTCCCCCTTTTTGCCAGGGAAACTTATAAATCTTCATTATAAGAAATAACTTCAGAATCTGCAGAAACACAACATAATTGCCTTGATGTGAGTAACATTAACGAGTGTCAACGAGCGTCAGCTGGACAGTGGCACACACCTCAGCTGTGCTGAACTGAAAGTGACTGGAGTTAATAAAAAAAAAGCCCTTGAATATGACATAATGTTTACTGTGATTATGGTAAGCTTACATTTCATATCACAAACACCATAGAATAAAAACTCCTGTAACTTTAACTCATTCACTGCCAGACTTATTTCTGGCTGTGTGGTCCCACTGCCAGGATTTTGCGATTTTCTTACCCTTTCAAGAAGTCACAGAATATGTATCTCTAGTATGATCGATCCCCTGGATGGTTGCTAATCATGGAGGGTTTCACTGTGCTTCCGTGAAAAAAAAAGGTCATTGTGATTCCCGTTCGCTTGTTATACCCAGTTGAAAATAGCATGTTTCGCTCAAAAATACTTAGTAAAACAAAGGAAAAAAACATTTTTTTTTACATGGAATTGAATCGAGCAGTAAATCTTTGGATCGCGTTATCTCCTGGTTCATTGTGTTTATTATTATTTATTTTTGTTTAAACAGAAAAACAAAAACAAACAAAAAACTTCAGCATCTGTGTCATTTTAGATTTTATACGTTGGCTATTCAAAAATATCACAAGAGGCGCAAAAATATCAGATATACAAGCTTATACAAGCACATCTGCTATTTTTGACCATTTTTGAAAAATCTTGAAAGTGTGAGAACTACTGATTTAGAAGACATTTGTAGAATCGGCCTCAGGTCTTAATGGGTTAAAACAAAAACCTCCAATTTAGAATCTAAAAAGTATTGTAGCCCCCACAGTAAGACTAGACACGATGTATAAGATTTACATCTCTAAAGTATAGAAATGGTAGGTACAGCTCACCGAGCCACTATCCATTTTCCAGTCCTTTGATCCATTGAGACAAAATGGTTTGTCACAAATGCGATTACTCGTGCATTAAGAACAACAGAGCAATAACCACAATGAACGTCTGGGGGGGACAAAAGAATGATGCGCTGTGAGACATGAGGAGCACATGACAGCACCATTTGGACCCAATTGAGGGGCGACATGCAGCTCAGTAGACTGTCTGCCCGTGATATTAACGCGGAGACAACAGGGCATACTAAAACGACATTTGACAGCAACGCTGGCTGTTTTATATTGCTGGTGTATGGACACACTGACACTTAGTCAGGGATCGCACTGTGCTGCAGCCTGAGGCGCACACCGCTTCTGGCAATGAGATATGTTTTTTCTATCACTGGATGGTGCAAGTGCTATGTGATTGTGTGCATGACATTGCACGCACAGACCAGAGGATGTGCCTTTGAACTTGAGTATTATGACAGGGTGTGCATGAGGCAAAGGCCATTATGTTTTTTTGTATTCTTTTTTCATATGATCACCGTTTTGCTACATACGGTACACGCATACTGTAACCCTTGGAATATTGTTTTACGGTAGATTCAACCATGCGGTAGATCTTGCTAAAAATATTTAGCAATTTGAAGATTGATGTTCCACCAAACGGTGTAAAAAATTATCACATCAACAGAAGCATTTATTGACGTAAACTTTTTTTCAAGCATTCCAGTAAGTCATTATGAAACAGGTTACAATGACATAAGACATGATGGACTTTAAAGGGAGACCCAGCTGCACAGCTAATACCGCTGCCTGCTCCCCTACTGAGGCACAAGTTGTTTGGGTGTGAACACCTGCAAAGCAGTCAGGCCAGAACGTATCCCTGGCCGGGTGATCATAACGTGCGTGGCATCTCTACTGGTGTGTTCAACATCTCCCTTTCACTGTGTGTAGTAGCAGTGGTGTAAAGTAACTAAGGACATTTACTCAAGTACTGTACTTAAGTAAAATGTTGAGGTATTTTTTACTTTAGTGGAGTATTTCCAATTTCCAACACTTCTACTTCTACTCCACTACATCTCAGAGGCATGTATTGTACTTTTACTCCACTACAATTATTTGAAAACTTGAATTACTAGTTACTGCAGAGATAAATTATTATATTATAAGACACACATTAACCACTTTAGCCATATTTTATACATACTGTAGGCTATTTGAAAATAGTCGATCTACAAGCTCACAACGCGTCGCGTTGTGAGCTTGTAGATCGGCTATTTTCAAACATTTTAGTAATTTTACTTTTGGTATTTTAAAGTAATACTAGGTAACGTTTTCAACAAAACTAAAGTTAAATTGTATATCTTTTGCGAGTGGCAAAAGTTTCACAACACCCACTCCGTGAATTTCACCCCCGGAAGCCTTTTATTTATATATTTTCTATTGAACGTGTACGGGGGGGACTTTCCCGGGAAAATGACGTTCCTGGCCAACGTCATGACGTCGTGGCCGACGTCCTCAGGAACTACCGCAACGGTTTCCTGTTTGGCCAGGAACTACCGCGCTATTAACAAAAAGGAACCTCACGCTGATTTTAAGAGAATGTAGAATTGGGAGATCGAAAAAGAACAGAAAAAGAAAGCACAGCTCATGGTAACTAATGCTCCACTGGCTAAGAGAAACGATCCGTAGATAGTATAAAACAATTAAAAGATCGCTTTTTGAAACGCTTCCGGCTTCCGGTGAAAACGAATGGAATTCTGGGTAATCGAGGACTAGGGAAATTGTATGCAGTGACGGTAGTGACCAGCAGAGGTTGCTAAAAATCGTTATTTGTGATTTTGCATTGTACAACTTTAAGTATATTGTGATGCCAATACTTTTGTACTTTTACTCAAGTAACATTTTGAACTTTTACTTGTAACAGACATTGTGGTATTGATACTTTTACTTAAGTAAAACATTTCAGTACTTTATCCACCACCTGTGTGTAATCTACTGCATCAAGTCATCCACGGTTGTTCCAGCACTGACTAAAGCAAGATACTGTAACATGCTTAAATGATTGGCCTCCTGCTACTCTCACTCTATAGTGAGCAAATGCTTTGAGAAGCATGTTATAGACCTAATCTGTAGCCATGTTGCCGCCCGCCCTGAACCGTCACCAATTTGCTAAACCAGCTAAACAGATCCACGGAGGACACTAGCCACGATACTCATCCTCAAGGCAGCCCTCACCCACCTGGTGAAGGGTAGCTCCTATATGAGAATTGTAGACTACAGCCCCCTTCTCTACACCCACGACTGGATGGCCATTCACATTAAAGTCACTGACGGCACAACAGTGACAGGCCTGATCACTGAAAACAATGCCTACAACAACCTGACAGTGGTACCAGGAGAACAACCTCTTCCTCAAGACCAATGAGCTGATCATGGACTACAGGAAGAGAGGAGGGAGGATGGAGCCTGTTGTCTGTCTGCCTGTTGGGGGTGGGGGGAGAAATATCTGTATGAATATTTTTGTCAATTGAGAAATCAATAAACATTTGAAAAATAAAAAAGTCTACTACTTGACTCCTGTGATTGTGCCATAGTACCCATGCCAATGTGCTACACATTTTACAATCATAGCCATACTTGAGTAAAAGCAATTAAAGTCACGTTATTTGAAAGTGATGCCAGTAAAAGTTAAAGGGACTACACCATGAATTTTTACTTTTCCTTCTTTTTTGTGTGTTTTTGGTCTCCCCTACCTCTCTTCTATCCCCCAAAATACCCCAGTTTGAGCACTCAGGCTTTCACAGCATTTTCACAGTGTTCTTTACCGGAACAAAAACTGTTTTACATTTTTAGCCAGAAAGAAAATTGTTCTACAACTCACAGCTACCTATCATGGATTATGCCGATGTTGTCTATCAAACTGCAACTAAAACTAACCTTCTTCCTCTCAATACAATTTATAACCGTTTATGTAGATTTGTTCTTGGTTGTCCATTTATGACTCGCCACTGCACCCTTTATGAAAATCTCAACTTACCATCTCCCACAGTGAGAAGACAGCAGCACTGGCTACAGTTCATTTTCAAATGTATTCATTTCAACTATCCACAGTATCTAAACAGTATATGGAACCTTTCACCTCTACACATCAACTTAGACATTGTGCACAGATCTATTTTATAGTCCCAAAAGTATCTAACTCAGCTGGCAAAAAATCCTTTAAATTTAAAGCTCCCTCTGACTGGAACAATCTACCTGTTCACATTCGGTCAATAACATAGTTTAAAACTGCGCTGTCCTCTCACCTTGAGATTACCTGTTCATGCTTTGACTAATCATCACAATATACCTATTAACCAATGATCCATTTAATTGATCTGTGTATTACTGTTGTAAGTGTTGTTGTTGTTGTGTTGTTGTTGTATGTCTTGTTTTGTTTTGCCTTGTTTGTTTTGTTTTGTTGATGTTGTTTGAACTGCCTGTTAAATGTTGTCTAAATGTATGAAAAATGTATCTCTGTAATCTGTGGATCCCCTCGAAAATGAGATGGTACATCTCAAGGGGTTATTTCCAATAAATAATTTCTATAACAGCATATCTGGGGTTTTATGTAAATTGGGCCAAACTGATTTGGCCCCGAAAGTGACGTCACTAGCGGTACAATCCCTCCGTTTTTTTTTACTTTTTCCACTCAGAACCAGGAGATAACATGCATACAAACTGGCTCAATAGCACCACGTGCAAATCAGGACAATGTGGTATTGCAGGTGAAAGTGCTTTATAAGCCAGAGAGAAGTTAGTTGGAATGAGTATATCTGAGGCTTGATTTAGGCTCAAACCTTTTGAAAAACATTTGAGGGACATAAACAATATGATATTAAATATATATATTTTTTAAAATTCTTTTTTAAAGATCCTTTAAAGTCACCCACAAGAAAATCTATTGAGTTAAAGTAGCTCACAAATGTAAGTATCCAAAGTATCTGGTGTTAAAATGGAAGTATCAAAATTTTAAAGTAGTACAAAGAAACAAACCAGCCAGAAAAGCCCCCCCCCCCCCCACACACACACACACACACACACACACACACACACACACACACACACACACACACACACACACACACACACACACACACACACACACACACACACACACACAGTGACCATGTCTGTGTCACGGGACACACACTAATGACTATTGTAATGTAAATACAGCTATACAGAGACTGGATAATTTGTCCTAGGATTCTTTCAGGTGAACAATCTCACATGTTAGTGTAGGGCTAATGGACTACTAGCTTAACTACATTTCCAAGTAGCTTGTGGCTAGATTCACTACAAACCATGTAGCTGGGGAGCTTGTTCAAATCACTACATATTCAGTGGCTCATCAACATAAAAGAGCACAACAGATGAATTGTGTGCGCAGTTCATCCATCACATCAAAGTGAGAATTCTCCATCTCTTTCCATTTGTCTCTGAGTTTTGAGAGGACTTTGTCCATCATACCAAAGAAAGAATTCCCCACCTCCAAACACAAACTAGTTTTTTTTTACACATTAAAACACATCATTTATCCTATCAAACATCAAAATGCATAAATGCATTGTGAAACAGGCGCTACAATTGTTGTTACCCTATAGCACACAATGTAGATCACAACCAGCTCAGTGACCTTGTGGTTAGAGTGTCCGCCCTGAGACCGGGTCATACCAAAGAAGAAGTGAAAATGGGACCCAATGGCTCCCTGCTTGGTACTCTGCATCTAGGGTTGGATTGGGGTAAATCCCTGGGACATACACGTGTCATGTCCAGGGGGTGTACTTGTACATCAAGCTGCCTCACGCTAAGGAAACAGGAGATAGACTCCTGCCCTATGGGCCTCAGGGCTCGGCAAGGCTTACTTAATTAATTACAAAACAATGGACAGCAGGCAACTAGCACAGCACCAGTTCTCACGTGAATATGAACAAATCATGATGATGAGAGACTTGCAATTATATTCTGATTGCATTTGAGTAACAAGGTGTCCAATGATAAGTGGACACCTTGTGGAGTTAATAAATTGTTTTCCATTTTCTTATTTCAAATGTATTGAAGTAAAAATGAAAGTTGTGATGAATATATTGAAGTAAAAATGAAAGTTGTGATGAATATATTGAAGTAGAAATGAAAGTTGTGATGAATAAACTTAAGTAAAGTATAGTATAGATCCTCCCAAAAACACTTAGTTACTTTACACCACTGGTATTTCTGCATTAATGAAACCTATTCTGAAGAATACCTGGAGACTGGCAAGTCAGTTACTGTATGCTGGCTGTATACATGCATCAATGCAGCATGGTCCAAGTCTATTCACTGTATACTGGTTGTATACAGGCATCAATACTGCATGGTCCAAGTCTATTCCCTGTTTGGGATTTAAATAACTCGGTCTTAGCAGTACAGTCTGTGCTTTCATCACACATTGCATGAACAAAATAAGAACATTCATTACAACAAGGCTTTTCCTATACAATATAAAACAAATCAACAATTTGCCACGGACATGATCAAGTCTTACCACGGACACATTGTCTGTGTACGGACACATTGATGACCCCTGAAGAGACAAGAGTGAGCCACCATAAGAAAGACTAAAGGACACAGAGTAGAAGGAGAAAGATACAGCATCTACATACAGCCCTACATACAGCCCTAAACATGGCCGCAAGTAATAGGGACTCCATGTCATTAAGGGGGTATTCCCTGAAAAATGAATTTCAGGCCCTGTCATCCCTGTTGGGTGCTAATATCTGTAGAGCGGTGTTGTACAGTGTGCTGTGCTCACTCCCACATCCACTAATGCTAATGGGAAGGACTTGCTAGCGCTTCACTATTCTGCAGGAGCACTCCATCGCATGACGAGAGCATGATAGGCCTCGCTAATTACTGCACCTTGGGGAGAGAGTGGTAGCGTTGCCAATTCAATGTGTAGGGGAAGAGTGGACTTCATCCATAAGAGATTGTCCAATTAAGCTACCCAATTTGAATTGAGCAAGCCTGTCGCAGTGGTTAGAAAATGCCACTTGTACTCACTGCTCATTCTGGACGATATGAGACCCATAACTCTCACAGTCATTACTAAGCAAAATGTCAATAGCTTATTAGAGAGAGAGACAGATAGAGAGAGAGAGAGAGGGGGGGGGAGTACACTGCATTATAAAACATGGAAAACAAAAACATCTCCTATACCGGAGTAACCATGTTTCTTGTGGAATGCGCACAGTACTAGAGATGCGCGGATGGGCTTTTTCGTCACCCAAATCCGCGTGTACACATTCATTATCCATCCGCCATCCAACCGCATTAATTACATCATCCTATTTATAGATCATGTCAAATAATAATTATTTTTTCCTGACGTTAGTTTTCTTATAAACAATTCACTCACTATACTATCTTGATCACCGATGTATACATATCCATGGCAACAGCAAGCCCTCTGTCTTCATTAACTTTCTCACATCGCAACTTTTCTTAAGACATATATCCAGTCGTCGGCACCACACACACACAAGTGTACACACACACACACACACACACACACACACACACACACACACACACACACACACACACACACACACACACACACACACACACGTCAGTCCGTCCAGCCAAAAGAACTACCGTCTTAACTGTCATGCATCTTGCTTTGCACCTTTATGCTCCCTGGAGGATGTACCCTTCCTTTCCAGGCCTATATTTCCAGTGTGCCCTGGTGTGGAAGAGAAGTACAACTATTGAATATTTTTTTAGTGTTCATTCTATTCAATCGGAAGCACAGTGAAACCCTCCTTGATTATCAACGTTCGGGGATCGATCATACTGGAGATAAATATTCTGTGTAGAGTAATTATTTTTAAATTGCTGCTTGTCACCACGCGTTGTGGTCGGCTATTTTCACTTAATTCTTTAATTTTTGTCCAAAATAGGGATCAATTATTCATTGATTATTTTAATAAATGATTGATTATAGATCTACTAAATCGAGTTTCATTCATTGGAGGTGGCGAGGAAGTTGACTGACCGGAGTGTTTCTGGGAACTATATCATATGGGAGATAAGCAGTCGTAACGCCCCGGCTGAGACGCCATTTTGCATACCTGAAATGGAATATTTATCCAAATTTTTCATTTGTGTTAGCACCTCTTTGTTTAGAGCAGCTCCATCTGTAAATACCGGTACACCCAACCAAAATAACCTGAACTGAGAAGGAAGCGACAAAAGACGCGTCTGCCGAGTGATGACGTCGCTGGCAAGCGGCGCCCGCTTTGACCACACTCATCATCCTATGTTTCAACGAATGCATGCCATGAAACGTATATCTCTTTCACACACGCACACACGCACACACACACACACACACACACAGATATATATAGAGAGAGAGACAAAGAGACAGTGAGAGAGAGAAATGTTGATAACAAACCTGTCTTTCTCTATGAGCTTCATCCTGGACTCATTATACTGTCTCTTACCCTCCAATGTTTGGTTTCAGCTCAGAAGCCAATTAACTTGAAGGAGTTTTCTTTTAAATGTTCAGTGCGCATGAGATGGATGGCATGAACGACAGCTTCTGCAACACTCTTCAACATCATGTACTGTAAGTACCTTTCAGTGAAATGATGGACTCCTTCTTAATTCCAGTCGCCTGCTCTCTTTCTTTTCGCTGTCCTTCTCTCTCTCTCTCTCTCTCTCTCTCCCTCTCCCTTGTGCTTTCTCACCCTCACGGTGTCTTTCTTTCTCGGCATTGTGCAAATGTTTCCCTTGTCTAAGGAACCGTTCCATATGTTTGCAATCACTCTGGCTCCCTTGTCTACACAGATCATTTAGCAGCCTGCCTCATACATTTCAATTAGGCCCACCCAGTGTAGCCACCGACATAGGGAGAGCAATATTGATTTCTTGATATCTCAAGCATAGGTCGGGAACGAATTAACACTTGTACTACTAGGGAATGTGAGCGATTCATAAAAATTCACCTCTTCTCTGCCTTACACGTTGACGCACCAGACTGCTTGGCATTAAACCAGTGGTTCTCAACCTTTTCTGGATCAGGGCCCACTTGAAAATCTCAAAACCGTTTGCGGCCAACCAAAAAATACCATGACATTTTGTTTCAGAAACCTTTAAAATATCAATGTTAGATTATCATTACAAGATTAATATATAGGGGTCTATACTAGGCCCCTTCCTTTTTCCCTCTACACCAAATCTTCCCCTGTGTTGTAAGCTTGAAAATCGTTGGGACGCTAGGTTCATGTGGTTACCACATGGCATGCGACCCCATGAACACTGAACCAATGTTGGCACGTGCCTCATTGCCATGACTCTCCATTTACACATAACACATTTTACGTTCAATTACCATGCACATTAAATTCATTTTAAATTCATGCTGTGTCACTTTTTCTGGGCTGAAGCATGGCGGCCGTTAAAGGGAGCAAGCACTGCTTGGTTCTGTACTTCTGTCACTCTCTGTCTGCCAACTCATTCATTCCCCTTTAAACTCTGCCGGGGTTCAGAGAGAAACATCAATCAACGTTTAGGCGACAGGGTCGCTGATCTTAGATACAGCAAAGGACCGATGAAAGGCTGCTGAGCCACAGGACGTTTACAGCTCAACTGTACTTGAAACATGGACTGACTTTATTATGTGTAATAATCATTATTTTACTACTTGCTTTATTCTTAACAACCTGCCCAGGCACTACAGATGAAAATACTATAAGTGCTCATTTAGCTACCTCTAGAATGTGTATATTGATGTATAATGTTGGAAATGTGTAGCCTCACCTGACATTTGCAAATACATGTACTCCCCCCCCCCCCCCCTCCTCCTTTTTACGGCATGGCTTTTTACAGTGTCTGTCTGTGTGTCCTAACCCTAACCCTTTACTCTCATGGAGTAACTTTTATTTAAGATGGCCTAACAATAAAAAGCTTCTCCGTATTTGGTCCACCTAGTTTTCCAGGCTCATACTCTATACAGTATTTATTTATTTATCTTTATACTCTGATTTAGGCCTCACCCCATATTGGTACTTCAAAGCGATCATATACTGTATGTACTTCAGTCCTGTGGCCGTGGCAGGTCACAAAGCAAACTACTTAAACCACGAGGACAAGTGCAATTTGAGCTTGTGTCTTTTATACGTTTTCTGATTTATACTAGTAAGTAAGTAAGTACATTTTATTTATAAAGCACATTTCAATACAAGGTTACAAAGTGCTGTACAATGGAACACGATTAAACAAAATTAACAAGTTAACAACAGAGTATAAAGGTATATAAATAGAGTAAAACAATACAACAAGGATTAAAACAAAGCAATTTGTCCGTGAAAGTCAGGTAGAACTTCATGGGTAAAAATGCTTACGGAACAAATGTGTTTTTAACATCCTCTTAAAACCTTCAACAGACTCTGCATTTTTTAGGGCCAATGGTAGGGCGTTCCACAGTGTGGGAGCAACCACTGCAAAAGCCCGGTCACCCTTTGTTTTGCGATTGGACGCAGGTATTTTAAGAAGGCCTTTGTCAGAGGACCTGAGGGATCTCACATTGTCCTTAGGGGGCAGTAGGTCCGAAATATAAGGTGGGGCCACCCTGTGTAATGCTTTATAAGTAGTTAAGATAATTTTAAAATCTATTCTGGACCTAATTGGTAGCCAGTGCAGTGCGGCTAACACCGGAGTTATGTGTGCTCTGCGGTTGGTGTTAGTGAGGATTCTGGCTGCCGTATTCTGCACTAGTTGAAGTCGGGATAATGATGAACGGCTCAGGGTGGTATAGAGTCCGTTGCAATAGTCAAGACGGGAGGATACAAAAGCGTCCATGACTTTTTCCAGGTCTTGAGAAGTGAGCATTGATTTTATAGACACCTACGTTCTTTGCAGTCTGTTTGACATTAGTTGCCAGGGGACCAAGGGACAGACGAATTGCATTTGAGCTAATCTCAGGGCCTATGATGAGGATTTCGGTTTTATCTGGGTTGAGTTGTAAAAAGTTTTGTGCCATCCATTTGTTGATACCGGTTAAACAGTCATGCAAGACTGTGAGTTTAGTGAGATCATTTTTGCTTAAATGAGAGATATAATTGTGTATCATCAGCATAACAATGATAGGATATTCCTTCAAAGCTGTTAATAAGAGTGCCAAGGGGGAGCATATAGAGGGAGAATAGAATTGGACCAAGTATGGAACCCTGGGTCCCCACAGGTCAGGGGAGCTGAGGAGGAAACATAATTGTCACAAGCGACAGCCACACTTCTCCCTGTCAGATAGGAGGATAAGATAACCATGCCAGGGCCGACCCGGTTAGTCCCACCCACTGTTGGAGCCTATTAAGGAGGATGGAATGATCTATCGTGTCGAACGCTGCGCTTAAGTCAAGCAGCAGCAGCACCGAACACTCACCGACATCGGCGCTCATAAGGATGTCACTAGAGACTTTAAGTAGTGCAGTTTCAGTGCTGTGCTTCTGGCGGACTGAAACTTATCAAATGTATTGTTATTATTAAGGAACTGTAGAAGTTGATTACAGACAACTTTTTCTAAAATTTTTGAGATGAAAGGGAGTTTGGAGATTGGCCTGTAATACTGACATGCTTTTAATGTAAATAAAGGCTAAAAGGGCATTTTAATACAATTGCAAATAGTTATGAAAGAGTAGAATAGAAAATAAGAATAAGCTAAAATAAAACAGATGAAAATGGGAGAATAAAATTCAGTGCAACACAAAGAATCTAAACCCTCAGTAAAATGGAGCGTCACCCAGAAAAGTCTTCAGCTTTGATTTAAAAGAACAGAGAGTTGTAGCAGACTTGCAGTTTTCTGGGAGTTTGTTCCAGACATGTGGTGCATAAAAACGTAATGCTGCTTCACCTCGTTTAGTTCCGACACCCAGATGATCTGAGAGATCAGGATGGTTCATAACATATCAGAAGATCAGAAATGTGTTTTGGCCCTAAACCATTCAGAGTTTTATAAACCGGCAGTGGTGTTTTGGAATCAATTATTTGACAGACAGAGATCTAGTGTAAAAGATATGAGCACTGGAGTGATATGAGCCACTTTCTTGGTATTAGCGAGAACTCGCGTAGCAGCATTCTGAATGAACTGCAGCTGTCTGGTCGATTTTCAGGCAGAGCTGTAAAGACACCATTACAGCAGTCAAGTCTACTGAAGATAAATGCACAGGCAAATATTGTATAAATCCAACTGAGACATAAGTCCTTTAATCGTTAATTACTTGTGATTGTGGGTGCACCCTCAACTGCATGTCTCAACATTGTGTTGAAGGGAAAAGGAAAAAAAAGTAAGTAAAGTAAACAAAGCTTCAGCGTTTCGCAAACAGAGGAAAAGAAAAACTCTCCAGCCAGGCATGAACTAATTACATTTTGAGACTAGGCATGGAATCATTACATTTTCCAGACATCTATTTTGTATTTCTTGCTGGCCTGGCAAGATATCATCCGCCTCCACAATAATGCACTCCTAAACAACTCTATCAAAGTCAAAAGCATGTTTCATCTGTTCTTCATATAAGCCACAAACTAGCTTACACACTCACTGAATCACACTAAGTGGCCATTTCATTCATTCTCCCATTCAATCCCACGCCGTTACTCTGAAGTATGTCAAATGATTGGACTATAAAAGCTCAATAGCCAGGATTCAGAGTAATATGCCAGCATTTAATCCTGTTATGGCTGGCTGTCTGTGGCTAACGCTGACTGATCGCCCTAGTGAAGTTGATGCTGTGGCTCTGCCCTCTTATAAAAGAATACCATGTCCATCCTTGTGGCCTGCTATCACTATTCACGGACAGAAGCCGAGGGTGGGGTGCACACTTAGTGCGCCTGACATTTTCTAGTAATTATCTTTATGGAGATGGGAGGCCTCTCAATTAGAGTGGCGCTTGATTAAAACTAATGGCTTTCCCTCCAGGCCAGAGAGAGAGTTTGTGGAGGGGGGTATAACGGCATCAAGTGCTCCTTGCGACGACGCAGGACGGACCGAGGGCTGACCTTAAAACAAGCACACACTTAAAGAAGCAGAAAGACTGCCAACAAACACAGCGTTAATGTTTGCTCGCCGCACTTACTCTAGCTGACACGAAACAATGAGTGCAAATTGGGAGCAGAAACACTGCAATCCACGGAAACAAAAACCTTGTTTCTCCTCTTGGGTTAGTGATTACCAAGATTGGCAATTTTATGAACTTAAGAGTACGGAGTTGTCTGTGCACTATTATGACAAATTGCTCTGTTTTAATCATCACCCAGAAATGTCTCTCTACCCCCATATTTTTTCTCTCTCTCTCTCTGTGTGTGTGTGTGTGTGTGTGTGTGTGTGTGTGTGTGTGTGTGTGTGTGTGTGTGTGTGTGTGTGTGTGTGTGTGTGTGTGTGTGTGTGTGTGTGTGTGTGTGTGTGTGTGTGTGTGTGTGTGTGTGTGTGTGTGTGTGTGTGTGTGTGTGTGTGTGTGTGTGTGTGTGTGTGTGTGTGCGCGCGCGCAGCGCGCGCTGCAGCGCAGCGCGCGCGCGCGCGTGCGTGCGTGCGTGCGTGCGTGCGTGCGTGCGTGCGTGCGTGCGTGCGTGCGTGCGTGCGTGCGTGCGTGCGTGCGTGCGTGCGTGCGTGCGTGCGTGCGTGTGTGTGTCTCTCTCTCATGTGCGTGCACACACACACACGCACACGCACACGCACACGCACACGCACACGCACACGCACACACACGCACACGGTTCACAGTGCACACACACATTTGGTGACCATGTCTCTGTGTCAGGGCGGACACACTAATGGCTATCTTAATGGAAAACAAAACTGCCTCTCTGGGGAGTGTGATGGTCAGACCAGCCATTACAGAGTCACTCAACGGTGGTAGATTGACTGTCCTTCCAGCTCCGTTATAGGTCTATTAAGCTGTAATGCATGCCCGAGTCCTGACCCGGCCATATATCTGGACACTGTCAGTGTAGCAGTTTCCATAAACTTTACACCTCTCCTTATCGCTGCCTAGTCGCACAAATTACAAAGTACACAAGCATGTAGATTGTCTATTTTCACTATATTTGAAATATGGCTTAAGTCGTCAATTCATAATGTACTTTTTTCCCCTCTTAGAAATCAGAGTCAAAGGTACAATTTTTGTCTTTGAATGTAGTGGAGCGAAAGTCCTTAAGTATCCAAAAATACAAATACAATTTTTTTTTAAACTTGAGTACAGTATTCAAGTACATCTTGAGTACTGTACTTTGTTACTGTCCACCACTGGGATTTAGCCCCTATGTGGATTTCCTTGTTGCACGAACTGGTCAAGTAATCTGCACCTTAGCAACACTGCACCTGCTTATACTTGTATAAACCATTAAGACCCGAGGCCGATTCTACACATTTTGAGAACCACTGTTCTTATGTTCTATAATCTAGCTAAAATCTAAAACGACGCTTTCCCTGTTTTAATGGATTAATCTCACCTTATGGCGGCACGTTTGTGTTCACTCCTACAGACGATAATAACGTTGTGTTAAACATCATGAACACACCATGCGACTACTGTACATATTATGCTATGTGTATATTATCCTTCGACCTTATTTGACCCGTTTCTATTCTGTGTATTTCTTTTCTATCCTGCTCTTTACGCTCTCTATCGTAGAAAACCACAAAATGATTGCGCGTGCATAACAAAATAATAAATGTATCTTTATATCTATATAATACACACACACACAGTAACAGACGCATACACTAACACGCATGCCTGTTCAAATTGGATTTTGTGGGGGAAAAACTGACAGGTCTAATGTGCAGAAACACATGGAGCGAGCAGCACACGCACGCACACACACACACACACACACACTCACACATGCACGCACACACGCAGGATCATCCTCTCTCTTTTTGCACTGTTCCTTCTACCTCGGGGAATCTGATCACCTCCTAATGCGTGGCTTAGAAACAGTAATGCAATAGACGGCCAACTTATATTTCCCCAGTGAGACAGCCGCAGCCAAAACCTTCATATTCTGCAGCGACCGCACAGCCAGGAGGCTAGGAAAGCCTCCAAGAAACAGCAGGGAAGGTGGAATGGGAGACTAGAGAGAGAAAGTAGACCGAGAGAGCGAGAGAGAGAGAGCGAGTAGATAGAAAGTTAGACAGATGGAGACAGACAGATGGAGTTAACCCTTTATGACCGGGAACGCATCTGTGTAATTTTTTATTTCTTTGGCTATTCAAAAATAGCAGATCTACAAGCTCATAGCGCGGCACCGAGCAAAAGATCTGCTATTTTTGAAAAATCTTGAAAATTTGTGCAAATCTTTGAATACTGTATATATTTTTTTAAAGCCAACATTTGTAACTCAAATGATTGCTTCTGGGGGTCCCTGGAAGAAAACATTTTGAGATGGGGGTCCGCGGCCAAATACATATACATTTTGGGTGGTCCTTGACATGAAAAAGTTTGAGAACCACTGATTACAGCAACATAAGTTAAAAAAAAAAAAGAACTGTTAGGATTTAGAAGACATTTGTAGAATCCCCAGAAGCAAAGATTTGAGTTACAAAAAATATATTCAAAGATACACACACATTTTCATGATTTTTCAAAAATAGCAGATCTACAAGCTCATAGCGCGGCACTCAGGTGATGCGCTATGAGCTTGTAGATCTGCTATTTTTGAATAGCCCAAAGAAATCTAAAAATGACACACAGGCGCGTTCCCGGTCTTAATGGGTTAAGGTTGAATGTTTTTATATAAGGCCCAAGTTAGTCCAAAACAGCAAGAGGGAGAGTGCGAGAGAGAGAGAGAGAGAGAGAGAGAGAGAGAGAGAGAGAGAGAGAGAGAGATGGTGGTGGCAGAACACCTCAAATTGTCAGGTCGATCTCAACGGCAGATGCTACAGTGGCCTTAGCTGTGCCACCTCCCCTCCATGAGGGGGGAAACGGGGATGATGAGCACGTGTGGGCATTCCAAGGCACACACACACTGTATTGGAGCCTGATCGATGGCATGCAGGGGCCTCTCTCTCCAACCGCTCCTGAAGAGCTCTACTTTCTGTCTGCCAGGGCAGCCTGGCGTGTGCCGAGCTGCCTAATGACACCTAATCAAATCAATGGCAGGAAACTCTACCTACTGATCTAGCCCTTAACTGGCAAGCACCGTCAATCCATTTCTATTTGGAATGGAGAGAGAGAGAGAGAGAGAGAGACAGAGAGACAGAGAGACAGAGAGAGAGAGAGAGAGAGAGAGCAATTGTGTAAGAGAACACAGTGATGGTGAAGATAGAGACCGTTAGAGCACAGTGCACAAGGAGAGGGGGAGTGTGTGCGTGCTGCACGTGCGTGCGTGCGTGCATGCGTACGTGTTTGTCTGCCTGCCAAGCTCCAGCTGGGATACCTGAGCGTTCACTGTGTTTTTGGTGACAGCAGGCAGCAGTCTTCTCTCCGAGTTCACAGCCACATGCACCACTCATCCCTCCATCGCACTGCATCGCATATAGACTGAATAGAATCCCACAGACACACACACCCATGTAGACACGCACATTTTCCATTTTGAACCCTAACGCCAGCTGAGTTCTACTTAAACACTGACGCACAACTATAAATCAGGCACAACTACAACCCTAACACTACCCCAACCTAAATATTGTCCTAATTGTAAGCCCAACTCCCAATTATTATTCTTTTTTATCCATACAATACATTTTATGGTTTATCTTGTGTTGTGAACTTGTGATGATGACCAGGAAAATTGTGCTCATGTTATGCTCATATTTTATTGTCTAAATTCTACTATGCGGACATTTGCCCACACAAATATATCTAATACAAGCACACATGCATGCACCCACGTGAGTACGGAGTGAGTGTGCTTGAAAAGAGGCACGCACGCGCATGCACGCACTCTACATTACATCTTCAACATCAAACCAGACGGTGCATGTGACAAGCATGAAGGAAGCCAGCATATCAGAGACAGAGATGCCAAACACAAGAGCATGTTGTCAGAGCATCAGATGAAACTATTAGAAAGTGAATAAAGCTTATCCCACCATGTTCTCATAAAATAATAATAATGAATTGTATTTTTATAGCGCTTTTCTACCCAAGTATTCAAAGCGCTCCACAATGGTTCATTCATTCATACATTAGGAGGTGAAGCGGTGAACAGTCGACGCCAGCGTCCTCACTTCCTGCTTCACCATAAAACGGAATGCGGATGAAGATGGTCCAACCAAATTGTGTGTGTGAGAGAGAGAGAGACAAACAGACAGGCAGACAGACAGACAAGATGACCTAGAAGCGTAGGAGTCTAGGTGTCTGTGTAATGTATTGGTGGCAGCCCAGGTACCAGGTGTAACACGTTCATGAATAGATTCATGGGGATGCAATTGATCATTAGTGTCGTGTGGGGGAGGAATACGTTATGAACAAGGTTTTTACTGTATGCAATTGATTTGCCTAAACACCAGTGAGTCAGACGTTGCTGGTATTTCTGTGTTGTCCAATGAATGTGTTTTTTTTAAGGTATTCTAGCGGCATTTCCTTTTGTTCAAAAGACGACAGAAGGGCCCCTGTTTGCTTGCAGAACAGTGGGAGTTCCATTTGGTTATGGTCTACTCTATTCTATCACGTTCCGCTCTGTTCTGTTCATGCAAATTTTCATCAAATCAAATACACTTGGTAAATTATGATAATGTAGGGAAAAAGGTGAGGCTCAAAACGTATGGCTAAGAGAGGAAAATTCGGAAGAAAAAAAAAGAAAAAGTGTTCCGGTTGTTTTGAAGCAAACAGTGCGGGACCATGAAAGCTGAGCCAGCTGTACAGGCTTTTGTCTACAGAGTGTGATGTAAGACCCAGGAACAAAAGGTTGCTTCTCCTGTCTCCACAGCGGAGGAGGAGGAGAGCCACGGGCCCTTAATTGGAGCTCCGATCAGAGAGGGATCCAAGCCACTGGAGCTGGCGGCTGGGCTGGGCTGGGCTCGGCGCAGCGCCGTCATCCTGGGAGCGCCGGAGAGTTGCTCCCTTCGGTCTTGATTAACGACCCCGACCTCTGACCCCGTCCTCCTGAGTCCTGACAGGCTCTGTGAGCACCAGTACAAGCCCTACTACACACACACACACTATACTCTATCTACACAAGTACATACACGTTTGTACTGTACTATACTGTATGTGTGCGGTTATGTGCTGATGGTGTAGAAGCAAAAACACACACACACACACACACACACACACACACACACACACACACACACACACACACACACACACACACACACACACACACACACACACACACACACACACACACACAGCCAGATAGCTGGATTTAATGAGTGTCTCTCTGAGTGGGAGAAGAGGCAGGGGCAGAGCTGAGCTGCAGCTCTAATTGAATCAAAAGGGAGGGCGGTTTTATTGGCCCGACGCTAAGAGCATACTGTACACACATACACACACACACACACACAATCACACGCACGTTTACATTTATCACCCAGCAATGGCCACTCAGATGAAATATAGATGACCTGAAGTGCACCTGTTGTAAAGGCATTTGAGGGGAAAAAGCAAAACAAGCACTGCGCCGGGGAATATTCCCAATGCAGTCTCATTTTGTCGATGGTCAGCACCGCTGCTGCGTGCCGTTATTTAATCTGAGGCACGGGCAATAAATCTGGCTCCTCCACACTGACTCTTACACTACTAGAGTGCTGGGCACCGGGGGGAGAGGGGGCTTAGCGATAGTACAATGCAATATGTGAATCACAGAGCTCTCGTCACGGCAAATCAAGGGAAGCGGACGGAACGCGAAGGCGATAATCATATGGTAGGACCCCGGCTCGCAGGCATTCACAATTCTAATCCTAACTGTGAGTGAGCAGCAATTACGCGCTGTAGAGACAGTTGCAGGGCTTTGACAGGGGAGTGGGCCCCATTTCCTTTTCCCTGCCTCCAATATTACTCGCAATATCTGGGGAAATGGAAGTCGTGCATGGTGCATATACGCACCTTGATAATACCCGCGGGGCGTGCACGTTTCGCCTGAATGTTCCGACTGTGCATATATATCCGTGTGCCATTTTTCGCTGAGCATGTGCGAAACCGTCACCAACCGATGCCACCACTTTGTCTCAGCCTGCCCAGCGATAAGTGGCGTAACTGCTGTGAGCCCACATGCCATAACGTACAGCCATTTACATACTGTAGCCCCTCCAACGGGCAAGAGAGAGTAGCCTTCATCTATTAGAGTACGAAAGACTCTCTCCTCTCCCTCCTCCTATATCTGCCCTTCCTCTCCTCGCTGCTAATTAGCCAGAAGACGGATTACATCATTGGCTCTAATAGGGAGAACGCACCATTACACCCCATGCGCATACAAACGCACCGCCATCCCAAGCACCGCACGTGCACGCGCTCCACACTTAAAACCATAGACAGTGTAATGAAATCACTCAGCCGATTTACCCATTAAGTTCCACATTCCCATTACCAAAGTGGGGAGGAGTCACTCATCAAAAAAAATCAAAAAAATAATTATAACATGACTTAGGCCTTTAATATCATCAAGATAAATAGCATGTCATAGCAAATGGCGAAAAAATAGCATGACCTTTTAAAGGCACTGATTAAGTGGCAGAATGGCTTGATGTATTCGTTGCCTGATAACAGCGCGTAGCGCTACTCCTGTGCGCTTTTATGTGCTTTTAGTGTTTCGTGCACGCTCTCGCAGGCGGGGCTAGCACTGATAACGCACGGTGGAAAACGGGAAACTGTGCAAACGGTTTCCTGCACTGAGAGGGTGGACGTTAAAAATACATATGACCATACAGTACAAGTCACCATGCGTTAACCCATTAAGGCCAGGAACGCCTTGACATGGAAAAGTTGGAGCACCACTGATACAGCAACATACTGCTTGGATTTTGAAATCATTTTTAGATACGTATTTGGCCACGGACCCCCATCTCAAAATGTTTTGTTCCAGGGACCCCCAGAAGCAAAGACTTAAGTTACAAATATTCACTTTAAAAATATATATACTCAAAGATTTGCACACATTTTCAAGATTTTTTCCAAAAATAGCAGATCTACTGTACAAGCTCGCTATGAGCTTGTTTGTATATCTGCTATTTTTGAATAGCCAAAGACATCTAAAATGACACAGATGCGTTCCCGGGATCAAGCAGGCACTGTTAGAAGCAGCTTGGGCTTCAAAGAGTAATGTAGAGGGGAAGGCGGGACCTGAAGTCAGCTTTACCGACTGCCAGTACTTATTTCAATCAATCAACGCAACGGCACCATGCAGACTCTTCCCGGCGCTTGACTTGCTTACTGTGTCGTTGCTGTCGGGCGGAAACCTTGTCCTGTATGTCCAAAACTGTTACTTTTCATGGACAAAATAACCATGTGATCCAATGGATCCAATGTAGTTGATTAAGAAATAGACTTGTTAATCATTTTCATTGGTTAAAATATTATAAAACCCACAGACACACTTAACCACTTTAACTTTCAAAACACAACAAGCAACGGTGTGTCCTGTGGTCCTGACCCTGGGGGGCCGCATGTGGCCCCTGGTGTGACTATTCTCATGGCAGACCCCTGAACAGCGTTTACGCCGAGTTTGGTACGGATTGGAGAAATCCGCAAATCCGGATGTTACCTTTGTGACGTAAACCATCGGTTCAGTCGGTCCAACCACCCTCTAGGCATGTTTAATATAGGAGACTGTAATATGGTTTGATATTTTCCCCTGAAAACAACTCAATGAATGTTTGCAACTCCAAAATCCTTCAAAATCCTTTCACTTGTATCTTAGACCCCTGTTGCTATGGCAACACAGAGAGAGAGAGAGAGAGAGAGAGAGAGAGAGAGAGAGAGAGAGAGAGAGAGAGAGAGAGAGAAAGAGAGAGAGAGAGAGACTGGGTAAGTAAATAAAATCAGCATAGATCAAATTTGAAAACTCAATGTTGGAAAAGTTGTCGGGAGCAGGAGCGAAGATGCATGGAGTACTTCTATTTTTATTCTTTTTCATTTGACGTGTACAGCTCTGAGGCCAAAGTGACACACACTGGCACCCTATGCAGACGAGTTTGTCGGCTCCCGATGCGAGGCAGAATGCATAATATATTACGGCGCTCGCTGCGTGCTGCTGTTAATTCATGCTTTAACTAGCTCTCCCAGAATCCTCTTGGAGTACATAGCGGGCTGGGATGTTAAAAAGCTGTCGGGTACAAACGCGCTCCACTGGAGTAACAGAGTGCACACACGGGCGGATCGGCACCGCGCTCCACTGTACCGTCCTGTCACCCGTCTCATCTCCGTTGCCTTGTACTCTTTGTCCTCATGTTGCTCTGTCACCACCCCATTCTCTCTCTAGTCATTCCCTGTACCCCCTGTCTCCTCCCAAATGAGGCTGTCTAGCCATTGATTGGCTAATCTGTTGCCTTCAACCCCCCCTCCCCCCCCTCTCCACTCCTGATTTGCACACTTCATGATGTGGAAAGTCTCGATGGCTGGTATTCCCCTCTGCGTTATCCCCAGACACACGCGCCACCTTGAACACACCCAACCAGCCAGTGGACAAAATGCACAAATCGAGCACACACACACACACACACACACACACACACACACACACACACACACACACACACACACACACACACACACACACACACACACACACACACACACACACACACACACACACACACACACACACACACACACACACACACACACACACACACACACACACACACACACACACACACACACACACTCTGTCTGTCTCTCTCTTTCTCTCTCTGTGCTTCTCTTGAATCAAAAAATGTGCATGTACACACACACACACACACAGTCTGGGGACTGTGGTGTGGTGGTTTGATGCTCATCATGAGGCCATTCGGTGAGGCTTATCTGTGCGTTTGGGGACAGCTATGCTGCGACTGTGAGCGTAAAGCTGACAGTCCCCTTGATGAAGATAGTCGCTTACAGTAAGGACTCCCTCATCAGGGAAGGACAAGGAACGTACAACACCTCGTCGACTATATTTACAAACCCGTCAAGACATAAATGTACAACTTGTGACAGCAGTTACATTTTCTCAGATACATTTACTTGAGTAACTTTTTGAAAGTGTACTTGTAAGAGTCGTTATAATGCAGTTACATTATGCTCTTCCTTCTTTGTCTGCCTTTAAGTTATTTTGTAAAGATTGAAAGATTGAAGATTTGAATTGTGTATTGTTTTGTATTGTTTTTTTTTGTGTTTTTGTTTTTATATACATCGTCTATTTTACATTTATACATTAGAAATTTATATTTTAGTCTTTTCAATTATTTTCTGATTATTCAAACAATACACAACAAACTATTGGATGAAGTAACTTAGTAGCCTACTTGAGTGTCTCTTACTCAAGTCATTATTTACATTTTTAACTCTTGAGTAATTTTTGTTTTAAAATAATACCGGTACTTTTGCTCTAGTACCGTTTTCGGCTACTCTACCCACATCTGGTGCCATGTCACATGTGACTTACAGACACTACACAACCTCTCAATTCAAGACATTACATGTACACATCATGACTATATCCCATTAAAACCGGGAAAGCATCAGTGTCGTTTTAGATTTTTGTGTTGGCTATTCAAAAATAGCAGATATGCAAGCTCACAGCGTGTCATTTTGTGCCGTGCTGCGAGCTTGTACATCTGCTATTTTTTAAACAGTCTGAAAGTGTCTGATTTTTTTTTTTTTTAATGATTTAGAATTTACGAAAAAGTCTCGGCCTCAGGTCTTAACCCATAAAGACCGGGAACGCATCTGGTTATTTTTAGATTTCTTTGGCTATTCAAAAATAGCAGATCTACAAGCTCATAGCGCGGCACCGAGTGCCGCGCTACGAGCTTGTAGATCTGCTATTTTTGCTTCTGGTGGGTCCCTAGTACAAAATATTTTGAGATGGGTGTCCGCGGCCTCAGGTCTTAATGGGTTAATGGGTTACTGTAATTACAGACACTACACCACCTGTCCAGACTCCTGACATGGAACACCTTGTAGCATGTCACATGCCACTTGTATTTACAGACACTAAACCACCTGTCAAAACATCAATGTGTACACCTTGTGCCACGTCACATGCCAACTGTATACATTTACAGTCACTACATGACCTGTCAAGTCATAATGTACGCAATGTGTGCCATGCCAAACTAACAATTATGCAGATTGCTATGTAAATTGGGAGCAGAGATTACAGGCAACTTTGCATCCATCTCACACTGACACCCACACAATGTTACTCAACACTAATAATGTTATTAAATCGTGCATCTCAACCAGTGACCTCTGGAACTAATTCACCAATTAGCCATTCACCAAGGACAGAAGTCCCCGAGGGGCTTAGTGCGGTATTTCTGCTAGTAGTGTCTGTGTACAGGAGTGGGGGCTCTAAGCCTGTTTTGACCAGGGGGGTGTTGGGGGTAGAATCTGAGATTCACTGGAGAATACTGCCCGCCTCGTGATCCAAAGCCTGGCCTAATTTGTAATTACCTTCGGCAGTCTTCTGGAAGACTGCGGTTCACACTTGTGCAGGATGTGGATTATCAAGTGTATTGAGAGGGTCATGTGCATGCTCGCACACACACAGACGCGTGCGCGCACACACATACACACACACGCACACGCACACGCACACACACACACACACACACACACACACACAAATAAGAAACATAAACACACCCACAGTCCCTTAGAGAGACACTGCTGGGGTTTCCAAGTCCCAACATTTGATTGAGTAAGGCAGCCAATGTAAATTTCCTGTCATGGCATTGTTAATGTTTTTTTAACCAAATCCATGCGTGCTGTACCTGTATTCCCTATGCTGCATTACACATTGAATTGGATAAAAAGGAATTTCCAGCAAATTGAATGGCTGACGGAGATTAAAAATAAAAACCTGGAACTATGCAACTGCCAACTTGGCTATTCTGCAGAAGTCATTGAATTTGACTATTTTGTCTGTAATCCTCTGGATACTGGTTTTTCACTATTCCATTTTTCATTAGGGTGAATTGGCTTGCTAAACAAATTGTTGAGGTGTAAGCCTGGTGCCCTGTTAACTGTGTGCTCACAGGTCAAAACAGCAGTAAGCACTTCAAGTAATTGAGTGTCAGGGCGACCTCATCGCCAAATGGGTAGCACATGGGTGCACTAGCGCTTTCGATATACTGTAAAGCAGAAAAGAAAAAAAGTGAAAGAATAAAATAAAATAAAAAGTAAGTGAGTCTCACACATGAAATGTGCAGAGCAACAGTGAGGAGACTCTTTGCAGGTGCTGGCGGGAGACCATTGATCGGCCTCAGCTCCACACTTCTATTCTCAATCAATCGCATACACACTTCACTAATAGAGTGCCCCATTTGCTCATTTGCTTGCTTGCTGCGTTGTCTCGTGCTGCTGCTGCTGCTGCCCTTCTAGGAATTGCTTCTCACCCTCCATCACCCCAGCTACCACCTGTTGTTTTGGATCTACTTTTATGTATAATGGGGGGATTCTGAGAGCCTCTTATTTGGTAGGAGGGGTGTAGGGGGCTCCTATCGAGTATCCATTCATTGCCAAATCAAATAAACATCCTCATTTTATATTCATTAAAACAAATCAGAAAATCTATTTGTGAGTTGTCCTGACTGAACTGAAGAGAAACAGAAGGATTGGAAAGCTTGTTAAGAGGATAACTGCATCTCGCCTGTGCCCCCACTGTTTTGGTTTTGGGAAAACAAACGTGAACCTTGTAAATATTGAAAAACCAATTCCAGTATAATTACAGTACTAGGGCAGAGAGTTTGAAATAATCGTGTTTCTGGCAAACTCATTTACTGTGTATGAACTAAACAATAGAAAATGAACGTGCCTCTATGATACTGAATACTATAGACTGTATGTGGCCATGTAAAGACACTATACGTGTCCCTCTGTCCCTGTGTACGCGGGCTTGACTGCTCAAGGTTTGGGGTGGGTACTTGAAATTATTCTTAAGGCCCTAAAATAGGAGCATGTCAAGGGAAAGTGTAGATGTTTGTGTGCGTGTGTGCGTGTGCGTGTGTGCGTGTGCGTGCGTGTGCTTGAGCCAGAATCGAATGTGATTAAGTCCCGTTCTCGTGTGGTATACCCTCGCTATCTGGTCGAGCCACCGTGAGTTCCCTTACTACGGCGCCATTGACCGCTGCGGCCGCGCGTGTGCAGGCTGTGGTTGGGAAAGCTACGCTCACGTTGCTCTGAGCCGTGTCGGTGAGCGGGTTCAGATGAGCAGCGTGCTGGCAGGTGGTCGAAGGAAAGGCATCGAGCGTAAAACAGTGGCAGGAGAAAAAAAAAAGTTTAAAAAAAAGAACGGCTTGGGGACAAAGAGAAGCCATCCCTGACGGGGAAGACTTCACACACAAAAAGGTACGCGCTAGTTGTTTGGCCCTGACCCACTTAGTGGCAGCCCCGGGTCTGACCCACCAACACTGTATGGGTGCATATTCTGCAGTGCCGTGGCGTGTTGTTTGTGTGTCTGTGACGGAGAGAGCGAGAAAGAGAGCGAGGGGAAGGAATAGGAATAGAATCCTGGGGCATTTCACTCAAGGAAAGGGGTGCCCCTGCCAACTGGCTCCTCTCTCCCACTGAGAGGGCCTCATGACACGGACCCGCGGCCCAATCAAGCTTCACCTGCCAGACGAGGAGGGCTGAGACGAATGAAGAGAGAGAGAGAGAGAAAGAAATCTGTGTAATGTCGTGCCGTTTTTCATGAGGTCGGACAGATTTTACATGTACTTGAACATTGACACCAGTCAACAGGCGGTGACACGTGTGATACTCTACTAACCCTCTTCGTTCACCTTCCCACCTGATGTCAAAAAGATTTGAAAAAAGTGCCACTCTTTGAGATCCTCTGCGCAAATGGTACTCGACATCTACAATCTGCCGTCACTGATAGGCACACTAAGGTTTACATGAGAGAACGGGTGATATATGGCCTGGTGTGCAGGAGAGCTCCAAACCCTCAGCAGATCAGTAGCAGGTACACTTGTGGGGGAATATGTAAACCGCTGCACCAGCTAGCTATACGAAGAGCTGGTTGACACATAGATTCATTAAAGCCAAGATATCTTCTGCGTGAAGTGGCCTCAAACAAGGAGGGGGTGCTACGTGAAAAGGCGAGCTCCCATAACTGAATGACATGATGTTGATCTGCAGAGGAGAGACATCGGTCGGGTAAGTGCTCCTAAAAGGGGTGGGGGGGTGGGTAGATCTGGCTTTGCATTAGGCTAATGTAATTTTGAATTCATGTATTAATTGTGTATCATATCTGTATTTGCGTGTTAATTTAACAGGGTTGGTCATTCAATTATTCTGGCGAACAGGCCGTAAATGAATACAAATGTTTGTCTCCCTCAACAACTGCTAGTAATAACACTCAAGAGCGTAATCCATTTGGATGACATAATTGGCTCTTAGGGAGGAGAGGCATTGGAGACCGGGCCTCCTTGTGGCTCAGATTTAAATGATAGTGCCACACAACATAGTTGGCAAAGTATGGGCTTTTAACCAAAGGCTGCGACTGGCCCTGTCCAATACAATGTGAGGCTGCACTGCAGTACTGACGTAATCACAGATGGGGTGACAGCAAACCATCATTTGAAGACCTCGGGAGGAATGGGGATGAAACCCACCATTTTTAAAACGAGCAACTGCGGTAAATAAATAACTCTCAATGCAGATGAAGGAAGTTCTGAAAACAATTTCAGGATCCAAGTGTATAGTGTCCAAATCAAGACTCCGACTTGGCATTCAGACATTTTATCACCAACAGACCTCCAATTGTCGGACATAATCTTTTTCAGACCTTACAGCCGTGGCATTAGAATTAATTCATGGCAGACAATGCAGGATGTTGCTTCTATTCAATAGCTGTGAAATGATGTCAGCTGCGGGGGTATCCAATCTGCTGGCATCCTCCTCTAACCTTGCAATTATGGCGAGGTTTACGTGAGCCTCTTAAGAGCACAGGGTGAGGTTTGGACACGGGACGTGACAATGAGAGGTAATTGCCAAAACCACGACGGAATAGCAGCATGATCTCCCTTCCGACACTGATGGGAGAGGAAAGACAAAGAATCTTATGAATATTTAAATTACAATTTTCTTCATTTTCTTCAATTGACCCTTTCGTTTTGCTTTCTTTCTTCTTCTTTTTTAAACCAAGGAAGGCAAATGACTCACTGATGCGACCAGTGGTGTCAGACCAGAGCCCATGGGCTCAAGGCGGATACCAGATCAAATAGCACAGGAAATTTGAAATGTTTTATAACGTGTCAACAGCATTAGGTCCTAGTGCACCCTGGTGAGGACTGACAAATAGAATCAGAGGCTACAGGCTGTTTCTAAAGGCAGTGGCTTTAGTCAGTGGAGGGGAACCAGTCTATATATATACAGTATATTATATTATACAGTATATTATCTACTTAAACAAGCCGCCAGACATTTGCAGATGTTATCAGATCCGATCTGAGGGAAATTGGGACATTTAGTAATTCACATGGTTTCCCATATCCTCTGACACTGCCATTTATATTCTGGTTGCATTTAATAGTCACAAACAACCAAACCAGATCATGTCAAATCCCCTATTTTGTGATGTTACACCATCCCTCCATTGAAGTTCAATGATGGCAGCTGCACAACTCTGCAAGTTTTCCAAGAGATTGTCATTCATACATTTACAGCTGCTCATTCAGTGGAGGTCGGGGACTTTAAAGTAACAATATTAGCACGTTACATCACAACTGCCAGCCACGAACTGTAAGAAAATATACATAGATAATAAGACTAGATACAACATTTCTCTCCACAAAAGGTGTATACAGTATGTGCTCAAGTAGGCTCAGTCTGTGAATCAAGACATGGGAGATAAGACCTCAAGAGGAGGCTGTTCATAGCTACAGTGGAGTCAGTCTGCTGCATGGGGCCGAAACATGGACACTCAAAGCACAGCAGGAAGGGTCCTGGATGGCGTCTACACAAGAATGCTACGAATGGCACATGGGAGGACCACATCAGCAATGTGGACCTCTACGGGGTCCTACCACGGGTCACAGACATGGTCAGAGAGAGAAGGACGAGGCTCGGCTGGCACTGCGTCAGGCACCCAGAACTAGTGGCAAGCAAACTGACACTGTGAGAGCCAACCCAGTGCAAGGCCAGGAAAGGAAAGGAAAGAGGCGCACCACCTACGTAGATACACTGCAGCGTGACAGCAGAGCAAACAACACTGCAGAGCTTAAGACCCTGATATTTAACAGGAGAGGTGTGGAGGGCAGCGATTCAGGAGTACTAGTTGGTTTTGGCTAGACCGCACTCTCGCATCGCATCATCGAGGAGACACTGTACAAATTAGCCCTCAGTGGCATCCCTATTAGACTGATAAAACTTCAGGTAACTTGCCAATAATGACACATTTCAAGATTTGATTGACTCCTGGACATTGAGCTGTCTTTCAAGGCACACATTGCAGCTGTCACACGTCTTTATTGACCCATGTGGGCAAAATGAAGGTGTCGTAGTAACAAAAGCAGCAATCAGCGTTAATGAGCATTGTATGGTGCTAATTATATAAGCCCTGCACAGAGTGCTACTGGTAGGTTGGGAGATTAGCACAAAAGCCCAGTAAGGAAGTACTAGAGGTAAAAGGTCCTGCAAGGCCGATATAAATAGACAGCCTTGGATCAAATGCATCAACTAACGGTGAAATAAATTCAGCATTTAAAGCCTTTTCCTTTCATCTCTCCCACTCTCCCATTTCTCAGGACAAAGTAATACCTACCACTGTCTTCAAGTGGAAATAAAACTATTTGGACTGCAGTGGCTAAGGGGGTATAGAGCAGCCTTCAATCCCTGGATCCTCCTGGCATCAAGTGTCCTTGATCAAGACACGGAACCCCTAACTGCTCCCCACGAGCAGATTGGAGCTTTGTGAGGTTACAGAACCTCTGCCGTCAGTCAGTGAAAGGGTGAATGTAATGCATTACAAATGTAATGTGCTTTGGATAAAAGGCGCTATATAAATAAATGGTATAGTGCAGTGGTTCTCAAAGTGGGGTCCAGGGACCCGTTAACGGTGGGTCCTTGAAATGTAAACGTTGAGAACCACTGGTATAGTGCACTTATGCAGCGCCTTTATCGAAAGTGTGCATTATATTCACCCATTCTCACACACATATTCATACACCGACGGCAGAGGAAACCATGCAAGGCACCAACCTGCTCAACGAGCGCAATTAGGGGTTCGGTGTCTTGCTCAAGGACACTTCGACACTAACTCTGGGGGAGCCCGGGCCGGGATCGAACTGGAAACCTTCCTCCTGAGCTACTGTACTACTACTGTAAATGATTTGCTAATGCATTCAAATATACTATTAGTAAATAAATACCATTTGGATCATTTGTTTAAATACATTTTAATAGAATTTGCTTTCTTTCAATTTCCTTTATTTTATTCTAGAAAGCATTGCTTAGTGGTCGAAGGAAAGACCATGACCCTGACACAGTCTGAATATCACATAAGTCAATCACATTTTAACATAAATGCCCAGTGTTCAAAGCACTTTTTACAATTTTAACTTACTGTAAATAGTTCAATTATTCTGTATTGATCCCCAATGTGAAATTCTAAGGCCAGTACCAGGGCCATATCAAGGGCACCGGCAGGAGTAGGTCCCTAACATGCATGTCTTTTGGTGTGGGAAGAATGCATGGTTTCCCATCTTTTCCCAGTGTTGATGCGAGTACATCAACACTGGCAAAAGGTGCAAAACTCCACACAGAAAGCTCCAATAGGATTCAAACCAAAGACCTCCTTGCTGTGAGGCAACGGTGCTAACCACTGAGCCACTGTGACACTCTTCCAATAAATAAATAAACAAAAAACTATTTTTTTTCCTACATGAACAACTGCATGAATAACATTCACAATTATGGAGTCCAATAGTTTGCAGAACTTTGACGTGAAAGAAAACACCAACTTCCGTTACAACGCAAAGCCAAGGCTGAAGAATATGCATTTAATAAATGTCATTTAAGGCCAACAACTGACTGCATTCTTCACTCACACAGATTTAACAACTCCCCCTGCTGATTGAACCAGTCATCCTGTCAGACGGGCTCACCCCCCGGGCTCGGTTCGTGACGTCTATCTGCCGCATCAGGAGTCACTAACAGTCACAACAAAGCTCTTTGTCTCAATGTCACTGTGCTTTGTCTCTCATAACGCATGCATGCAACCACCAGCTATAATAACCATGTCAGACTACTGCTGTTGAAAATGCTCCAACCTCTGACTCTGCACATCCCTGCTTATTTAGAATGGAGAAACAGGCTCGGTTGCAAATTTGCTTTAATCTTTGAGGGCAGCAGAGAGGGCTTCGCCTGGGGCGATCAGTGGCAGTCAAGCAGCGTGGATAAGGAGCTGTTTTCATTCAGAAAAACGCCAAACTCCAGAGGGAGCGCTCACACCACTATGAGTTATAAGCGCGCCAGGGTCGCCCTGTTAACCCCTGTTCATTTCTTTGTGTGCTCCACCAGATCCCTTTCACCGTCACATTTCCTTTGCATGAACTATGAATACAAACCAAGAGAGCTACACCGGCTTCATGTGCACATCTCATAAATGAAACATAGGTTGGAGAAAATAAACTCCATTAGGCTTATATTAAAACCCCCCTCGCCGGGATGGTATTGTTATTCACCTTAAGACAATTATTTGCCTTCCGCGGCTGTTTTGCGGGAGCGCACTGCCAATAATCCTCACAGGCGGGGAGGTCTCTCAATGTTGTTAACCCCGCGCTGCCTTGCATAATAAAAAAAGTTATAATAATCAAGCTCCAAAAAATAAAACAACAACCAGGAAACGTATTACCTCCTCCATCAACATTGAGATCTGACACAGAGGCACCTTCACGCATCTGACACTAGTGTCAATGAACGATATAAATAATTGTTTTCCTTCTTGTTATATCTGCGCAGAAGGAGAGAGGGTATTTTCTTTCGTCTTTTGCCCCCCCCCCCTCCACCCTCCTCTGGATGGATGGAGGTTGAATCCATCTGACTAAAGGGTCATTATTGCAATGGCACTCATTTCCTCTTTGAAGGTGCTCCACTCTCCACGGTGCACGGTTTCTCCCTCCAATTCCCTCGACTGCTGTTTGTTATAGAACTCCCTTCTTCTTTTTCTCCACCTTGCATTTTAAGCATGCCGTTTTGATCATGCCAGCAAGCCCACCATCTAGGCGCGTCTCTTTGATGTATGGCACGCTCACCCCCCCCATCCCTTCCCTTGCAGTTTTTAACAACAGTCAGCCAGATCCCACCTCAACATGCCAATCAATCATCTACGGATGTGCACACACCCGTGGATAGATCAGAGCCTTGCACCAGACAACTTGGAAGGGGTGTATTATTGTCATTGAAGGCTAGAAATTGACATTTTTCCACCGTGACTCTCCGTTTAATTAACTGGACGGTTGTGCCGTTGCTTAAAATACACTCGCAAATGGCGATAACCACACGTGAACACGGGGCTATTAGCGAGTCGAATCAATGGCATCAACATAATTCACTATGTAGCCTCCCCGTGACAGGCCCGGGCATCATGACGAGGTGCAGCAGCACTGGAAATGGAGCCTGTGGTTTATAATGCAGGCATCCTCATTGATCCGAGCTGGCGTGGTGGGGGGGATCGATGCAGCTGATCCCTCAGTTGATCTTAAGAGTGCCGAGGTGCCAGGTGAAAAATGATCCATTAGGGGGATGCGAAGCAGCCACTACAGAGTGCATTAAGTCATTGTCCGAGGCTTTGCAGGAGGGGAGAGCATTGACCACAATACCTTTAATATTTATTCCTTCAACCGTTCCTTTGCCTAGTCCAGTGGTTCTCAAACGTTTGGCCGTGGATCCCCATCTGAAAATATTATGTGCCAGGGACCCCCATACAAAATGTGGGCTTTTAAACTGTTTCAAAATAATTCACATTTTATTCACGTTTTTCTTACACCTGGGGGTCCGAGGACCCCACTTTGAGAACCACTGGCTTAGTCAACAAGAAGATGACGTCCTCTTGAAGAAGATTTGCTCTGCACTCTTGCAACTTGTCTCGTCTTAATAATGCAGAGATGGCAGACCGAACAGCAGTGTAAGAAAGATAAAAGTCAAAGAAGATACAGTAGCCTATCTCTTGTCAGTCCTTTTATACAGTTGTTTATTTATATGCCCCATTGTTTTCACCCGAGTGACTGCTGGCCTTCTTGAAGTTCACATGAAGTGATGCAGAGGAAAATCAGACAAAGGAAATAGATACATTACATAACACATACAGTAGATGACAAAGCCTTCTCTTGTTGTGTAGAAGGGCTTCTGAGAATCTGCTCTCTCTGGTGACCAGATGTGAGAGATGGGTTCAACAGAGAAGCCGTGGAGTCATCCATCTCTCGAAGCTAAATACAAGCCCAGAATTGTGACTTTAACAAGCTGTAACACTTGCTCTCGCCATGTCATCACCTGGTGAGAATTTTCCCAGGACATTAATCTGAGATTACAGTCAGAAAGTAAAGCTAGGACGAGGGGGGGATTACTGTCTTCTGCTGTCACAGTGCTTTGACACAGACATGATGTAATCACGTCGTGGGTATTATCATCCACAGCCAACACGTCTGCATTATAAAGCTGATATAGGTGTTTTTACCAGACTATGTTTTCGCCCCTGTCCGTATGTCTGTGTGTCCTTGTGTGTTTTCCTGTCTGTCTGTTGACAACTAATCTCCGGCACCAATTGGACTGATTGGTGTGAAACTTTGCACGCACACTCCCAGTAGGCCATGGAAGAATCTCCACCCAATTTATTTTCAAATCGGACAGTTATGGTGCCACCGTGAGACAGATTTTTGCAAACCTCATGCGGTATGCATGATCTCTGTAGTCATGTGATTTTCACGTTTTGGCCTATAACTCTTGAACTGTAGGTCGTACAATCAACATCCTTTTTTCCCCTGGATTCCTTGGATCATCATGATGGAATTTATAGACCCAGTAAGTGCCAGATTACACTTTCTGCCATAGTGCGTTTTCTTCAAATCACACTTTTTTTCTACTACTCCTACAGATTTTGTCCAAAATGTAAACAAATCGGTACACATTATCTTTGGGGTCATGTGATCAATATGTAAAAGTTAAGAATTTTCAGATCCCATTCGAAGTGGCTATGACCAAAGTTTGCGGGGCCCTGGGTAGGCAACCCAGCCTCGGAGACCTGCGCTCCGAGGAGCACAATTTTCTAGTGTATTATGACTTCATACAGTCATTGGTACTTGAACAGAGGAACAAGGTAAACAGTGTGGGAAAAAGTCTTCAAATCCTCCAAAAATCCAATTTATTGAGCCAAAAGGGGGAACAAAGCAACAACAAACCAAGCTACTGTAAACCACCACTGAGAATTGGGGTTCTGAACTGGGAAGAATAGCGTGAAGAATAACGTGTTCCTCTGTGTGAAAGTACTCAATGTCAGGTGAAAAGGAGTGTGTGTGTTGGGGGGAAAGGAAAACCGTTCACTCTCATTTTGATCTATTCCTTTTTATGCATTTTCTTTTGGCTTTCACATAGCAATCATGAATTAATGTCATTACAGTTATGTAAATAGTACAACACTATCTACGATCTATTCAAATCGCTCATCGCTTCTCTTTATGGACAGAAGAGTTAACTACGTGAAGCCTGCTGATCTGTTAAATTTACCTGATCTGTCTAATTTGTTATGCTAGTACATGGTAGAAGGTAGGGTTTTTCGTGCAGGTGTGTGTGTGTGCGTGTGTGTGCGTGTGTGCGTGTGTATGCGATTGCGTGTGTATGCATGTGCAGGTCTAATAAGTACAGCTGAAAGGATTTGTGAAGATGGATGTCAAAATGGGAGATATATTGGACGACGATTAAGTGCACAATCCTTGACAAGCTGGTTCAGCTTTAGTTGATAAGGGTCAGCAATGCCATGATCTATGGAGAGGTAAAGAGCTTGGTGAACCACTGGGTGAACCAAGGGGTTCTGTTTTTTGTTTTTTTTCCTTATGTTTTACTAAGCTCACATTCCTTCACAGGGGAAATGCTAGCTTCGTTCTTTTAGTTAATAGGCTTTCAAGGCCGCCCATGTCTGTATACTACTGATCTCCGATCATTTCCCCTCTCCTCTTTACTAATCTGTCTTTCATTCTCATCCCCCTTCTGTGCGCCCACCTTTTTCAGATATTGTTCATTGTGGTTGTTACACACACACACACACACGCGCGCTCACTCATGGATAAATAATGCAGCTTCCAGAGACTTCATTCACTATCGCTTCTTCTGCACCTCAAGGTACATAAGAGTAAAATTCTTTGGTTTTGGTTCCTCACCATTGTAGCATCAATAATAACACTAACAAAAAAGAAGAGTCAATCAAGCAAACAATCAAGAATGCACCAATGACTCAGAAGACAAAAGGTATCAGACAATTTGGGCTTTAAAATCAGCCCGATTATATTTTTATGGCTGACATTTGAAACATTTGATTGTGTTAGTGCAGTTGACCTTGAAGCGACACTTACTGTATGTGTGGTGCTTTTAGAAGCAACAATTCTTTTACTAAACCAAGTGCTGAAGTGCCCACAAAGACAGGCATGTCTGAATCAAAATGTTGCCCGTTATAATGGCAAAGATTTTCTAAAGAATTTGTGTCATTATTACAATGGTAAATAATGGGATATCGGTATCGGCCTCCAAAAAGTCACATCCTTACATTCACATTTAACTGAAAGAATTCAGAGTCACATGCTCAACTAACACAGCACTCACAACAGCACAGGAGCGGGCGGGAACCAACCAACAATTGGTTGCATTTATGGCAAGCCACCAATTATGAGGTTATTTGTGCAAGTCAATTGAGACGGCTTACCTCCAAGTATCCCCGTTTTTCTGAATGTTAATTACTGTGAAATGCCACTGTTTCTGCTCCTTTATCTGTAATAATGCCTGACAAAAAAAAAGAAAAGAAAAAGAAAACACCATGGCATTCACAATCCACCGGAGCATTCACCACATGAATGCATAATGCAGTTAATGTATGCCGCTTGAAAAGCTTAACTACTTCAGACTGACTCATTTAATCCACGGAGCATGTGACGAACGTCACTTGGCGTCATCCCAGCTTCTGCATAGAAAGATGCCCTAAATGGCTGCAATTTAATAGCTCTAGCTAGTAGCTACAGTACGTTCTACTTGCGATGAGGTACTTAGTGCTTAATTCAGCAGTGTCTCGCTATGTCTAAGTCCTATAGTCACCAGTAGCAGTACTGTTACTCCAAGGAGGTCGATGGTAGTTGCCTAAAAGGTATCCATTACATTCTTGATAAATGAATGAACTTTTACTTTACTGGAGTATTTCCAATTTTCAATACTTCTACTTCTACTCCACTACATCTCAGAGGCAAATATTGTACTTTTACTCCACTACAATTATTTGAAAACTTTAGTTACTAGTAACTTTGCAGATATAAATGATTATATTATGAAACATACATTAACCACTTTAGCCCTATTTTATACATAGGCTATTTGAAAATAGCCGATCTACAAGCTCACAACGCTTGTAGATCTGCTTTTTTGCTTTTTTTCAAACATTTTAGTACTTTTACTTTTGGAACTTTAAGTACATTTTGATGCCAATACTTTTGTACTTTTACTCAAGTAACATTTTGAACACAGGCCTTTTACTTGTAACAGAGTATTTCTACACTGTGGTATTGCTACTTTTACTTAAGTAAAAGAGTACTTTTTCCACTACTGGACTCGCATTGAACCAGGTATTTAAGGACAGCTCCCCTCATCTAAAGGAATACACAAAGCCAACAGCATGTAGCGTAAAATGTGATAAACCCCACCACACATGTATTCATACACAGAATCAATCAGTGGCTGTATTTGACTCTGATCAAAGACGAAGACATTACAACAACCCCGCCCCCGACCACAACCTAGGGCGGGGGACAAATTAGATCTCTGATAAAAAGGGAAAAAAGGGCATGCTTGCTTGAAAAAATATGCTCTCTGCAAAGTCAATGTTATTTATAAAGCATATTTAACAGCAACCAGACTTGACAGAGGTGCTGTAGAGCTTGTGAATAAAAGCTGCATAAAATATAACAGACAATAAAAAAGACCCATCTGGCTGTCAAAAGGGAAAGGGCACCCGACGTATAACTGTGTATAAAAATGGTGCAAACTGCCAAGTGTGATAAGATAGAGGAGGAGGCTTCGACACCAATTTTGACATGAGACAAACAACACGTTGCCGAGTTATCAGCACCGATACTTGTAGCAAGAAGAAGCTGCATTGTTTTGGGCATTTTCTTTATTCTGCAGGACAGAATGAAGGTGTTTTATTCTGAATACAGATCAGCAAAATCACAGTGGTTTTGGTTCATTGTGAAAACACTGACCTTTGACGTTCAAATTCAATGACCTCCACTGTCACTCCCATTTCTCTCCTCTCTATTACGTCCATCTTTATGTTGCCAATATATATATAGCTCGGGAGATAAGAGCGGTCGCCTGGGATTCGGAAGGTTTGATTTGATCCCAGCAACTCGTAACATCACGTTGAGGTGTCCTTGAGTGAGACGCTGAACCCCTAACAGCTCACTGGGCGCTGTCCACTACAGCTAATAGACAGAATGGTTTAAATGTAGGACAAATTCCAGCTATGTAACTTGGCCAATGAAACTTTTCCCCAAAGATCGCCCGAACAAGATTCACAAATTTGATGAACAGCAAAGCACTTATAGATACAACGCTGAGACCGTGAGTGGAAGGCAGAACGTTATTAGCCCGAGATTATCTGCAAAGGGATGATGATAATGTGAACAGATCTCCAGAGCAAGGCCATTCAGCCTGGCGCTTAACGCACGTTTGCATTCCAATCACCATTAAAACAAAAGCCACCTGACTGAAGTGCCAAGACAGAGAAGCGGGGCGCTATAATTAGCGTCACAACAATACAGAGAAGCTACAAGCGGGGCTTGGCTGGAACCAGCCTGCATGCTCACGGTGTGCCTTTGTGCAACAGGACTGGATGCCACTGGAGCCTTACTTGTTTAAATGCCAGGTTGCACATTTGATCTGTTTCTCTCTCTCTCTCTCTCTCTCTCAACACCGTATGCAGTGACGCAGCCAGGCACAACAAGCAGAGCCTCGGGGGCACCTGTCCTCTCTCTGCCACTTGAGCTTCCCGTGATGTCGACTCAGCATGTCGGACACGCTGTCCGGGTCGCTACGCCGCCACGCCTGACGCGCTAGGTGGTTAGTATGTATGAGTCTCGGTGTGTGTGTGTGTGTGTGTGTGTGTGTGTGTGTGTGTGTGTGTGGTAGGAGGTCAGCGCTAGTCAGAGGCTGGGGAACATGAGCGACAACGAGGTGAAATCACATCGACAGATGGCAACGGTGAACCCTTCATGAAAATAGGGAAGTGAGAAGATGATACTGTACAATGTAATTTGCAGTGACTACAGGAAACTGGTTGTACAGTACAGCATGGCCATACATTCTTGCAATATGTATACTTATATGTATGATTCATACTGCGTTGTGGACAGAAAATAGCCAATCTATAAGCTCACAACATTGCTTTCTATAAGCCGACGTATCGGGTGATACATTGGCTATTTTTGGTCGGCGACACTGTAGCACAACGATCATTAATGAAGCATAAGATTGAACCCACGCCCCCCCCCGCCCAGCGCTGGGTTATCTGTGGTTATTTCACATCCATGTCATTCTGAAAAGCAAGTCACATCTTAATGAACTACTGTAATGAACTGTGTAAAATTATGCATGCGATTAGAGTTTTGTTGAACAAGCCATTTGAGGGCTCTGCATAATGGCCCTGGAATTTTATGGCTAGGTTTACGGGCAGCAATCATCTCAGGGTCCCCTCGCCAAATCTCATTCTCTGTGACTGGCATTCACGAGCGATTATGTTTTTTGTTAATACTCCTATAATTAAAGGCTGCTTAGACTCTTGAGTGATTACCGTTCCTAACGAGTAATTGCGCCGCGGCTCATCACAAAAAAAAAAATGTAATGATGAGATTTCTTTCTTCTCACGTGTTCCAAGACTATATATGCAGTACTTAGCTGACAGGGAAATTGGAAAGCATGATTTATACTTGGCTGCGAGCCGGTGTCACGCACCTAAGAGCAGATCTGCAAGCTCACAGTTGAGCTCGCGAGCTCAGAACCTGAGCTTGCAGATCGGCCGCACGACACAAGAGCACAACCAAGAGTAAATCAGGCTGAAGAGTCTGATGACAGGCTTTCATGAGCACTCAGTATTCTCCTGGGTGAAAATCAATTTCATGTTTCACTTTTTGACTGTTTAGGGAGTGCCAAAAAAACACTAGAAATATTTTTGTCATGAAAATAAACTTATAATGCATTATTAAATACATTTAAAAGTGCACATAAAGTGCGCAATTACTGTCATTATCATTAGACCATGTGTGTCTGTGAGTTTCACGTGATTGTTCGGTTTAAATAGAGCACCTGCTGTAGGGTGACAGCTCAACAAGTGAGTACCGTACAAAAAAATAAAGTGTCGTATTTCAAAAGTAGATATTCAGAAGAAGTAAAAATGACTCTTACACTGTAATTGACTTGATAAAATGTAATAAAATATATAGTATGTTTTTTTAAGGATAGTGGGGACTGTGCTCTACAGTACTGTAAGTATACTGTGTGGAGCATTGAACCTTTCAATTACACCCCTGCTGTCCACATCTCTCACGACAGCTCATCATTTTGAACATCAGATGTTCCAGCAAGGAACAGCTTGCCTAGCTGATATCCTCATCCAGCACCTTCTGGACACACTCACTCACTCGAGTACTGTAGGCACGCTGATTCACGCCCAAACTACATTCTACATTAACCCATTTAGATCTGGAACTGTGTCATTTTAGATTTCTTTGGCTATTCAAAAATAGCAGATATACAAGCTCATAGCGCGGTACCGAGTTGAGTACTATGAGCTTGTAGATCTGCAATGTTTTTTTTAAATCGTGAAAAAAAAATTATGTTAGAATTTAGAAAACATTTTTAGAATCGGCCTCAGGTCTTAATGGGTTAAACTCATTTTACTCAGAGCATGTAAAAATGGACCTGGGAACGTGTGTACTGTATGCTCTGTTTCAAGCATGTGGAATAGCTTCCACATACAATCATGTAGAGAGGGAGAGAGAGCGAGAGTGAGAGAGAAATAACATGGTTTTGCCAAGAAAAAAAGGGCAACCTTCAAAAGACCTGAAAAACAAGTGTAAAGTTTGTATGCCTGTTAAAACTAAGCGGTAAAATCCCCTTCGGTCTTCAGCAGTGATCTTCTTCAGTAACCTGGAAGTCATTCCTGATCCTCAGCTACCAATTCACCTCTTTGCACCGTGCCGTTACAAAGTAATCGTTTCAGCTCTCGTAGAAAACAAAAGGAAAACACACTAGGGCCCAGTTACCACCTCACATTGACGATACTTGAAGTCCCACAGCTTTATCAACTCCGGGGCTCACCCGCAAAAGGGCTCACTTGGACATCCTATGAGATACTGACGTGCGCTTCAAAGATGATCGAGGGAAAAAAGCCGAACTCTAACATCTAAGAATGATTCTCTTATACACTCCATTCAGACTGAAACACTATCTTCAAAAGCTAAGGAAAATGGACACTTCAATCTTGATGATGTGGTGCGCACAGCAGAGGGCAGACAGAGAGGTTTAGTGGGCAGATTGAGTATGACTTCACTAAGTGATGGGCTTGTAGGCTGGTACAAAAATAAAGTCTTAAACTTCTGCACAGTGGAAGGCAGGAGCCAATTACTTTGTTCATGTTCAAGAGAATGAGTGTTTACTTAGTCTCTCGCATACAGTACACACACATCCATACAGACAGACTTATATTGCGTGCAACAGTAGAATAAACATGCATTAGTAGGCAGTCGTCGCACAGTACTGTAAGAAGAAGCAACCACTAGAATGTAAATGTCAAACCCACAGTTACCTGACATTAAATATAGGAACAGATATCCCTTTACAATAATGAAGCGTAATAGAGAAGTCCTGGGTAATACGTACTGTGGAATAAGTTATGTGTTGATTACTTTTGAAAGACATTGCGAATAGAAGTGGACGATACAGTATGTGGAAGGGAGATGTATAGGCTTAACCACATTAGTCGTATACACAGTATTTGGTTATACAACGTACAGTGAAAATAACCGATCTCCAAGCTCACAATGTAACCCACTGTGAGCTTGTAGATCTGCTATTTTGTTGTAGATCTGCTATTTTTTTTTATTGACAATTTTTGAAATCTTTGCCCGTAATGACATGCCCAAAATAGGGTCACCAGGTTCGTCTGTACGAACGGAAACATAATGGAAACATGATCTCGCCGGCCTGGGTTGTCCGGAAGCATAAAAACAAGGACATATAGTTCCTCTTTAAAGAATCAGGGGTACATCATTTTATAGATATATAATTTCAATTAATTAATAATATTAGAACAAATCTAAACACATGAAACAGACAACTTGTAGTATTTGAGATATTATAACCCTGATATAAGCTCCTGATTTTTTGTTTTTTAGGACACTAAGGGAATGACACTGGGAAGAGACAATTACAATAAAAATGTATCCTGTAGACAAAAATATATATAAAAGGAGCACATAATGTAATATTATATCAGAGAAAAGGTCTAAGACCAAACTCAATGTTTAACCCATTACGTTAACACATTGAGTGCCAATCGCGTAGATCTACGCAAACCTATTTAAAGCCGCCACGTGCCAATCGCGTAGATCTACGCGAACCGCCGGTTCGCGTTGATTTCACCAAAAGTGCACTTTCGGAAATTTTTGATCCATTTCCGGTTCCGGTTTGACCACCGGAAACAGAATTATTTGGGATCCGGTTTTGCCGATCCCGTCGGCCAATACTTCATTCATTTGATATGTATAAGACATTTTTCATTATAGGCAAATAACTGGCCATTTATTGAATTTAAAATGTATTAACCTCCAAAAGGCAATTAGGGTGTGAGACATAAACAAGCCATCATATTCATCAAGCTGCACCAATGAAGTGCATCTATATGCCAAGTGTGCCTCTCAATTTCTGTAGGCTATTCAGTGCCACAGAAAGCACTGATTGTTCATGCAAGGCACGCACTACAATATTGCATGTTAAGTGAATGCCAAGCAAACGCTTTCAACCGTGTTTGGCAATGCACAGTACTGCAAACTCATAATCATTGCATGCCTGGGGGTGAATTTGGGCCAGCAATTGCTGAGAAGACTCTTCCTCGATGTTGTCACTAGGTGACTGCTTTTTCTTTGAGGGACTGAGTCTGGTGCATAAGGCCTTGTATTCTCCACCATCCTCAGGCTTCCCCTGGGTCCAAGCCCTATCTCTCTTTCTCATTTCTCTCTCTGTATTTTTTTTTTCATCAAGGCTCACTCGGCTGTGTCCATCTTATTTCAGCTCTCAGACCTCATGGGACACACTAATTCCCCATGCTCCAGCGACCTTTGATTTTGTCAAACAAAAAGATGAAGAAATAAATGTATTCAGCATGCATATATAGCTATTCCATAACAACTGCAGCAACATTTATAAAAGCTATCGATATGACTTTGACTATACCCATTGTATTTTATGCAAAACAAGCCACCAGAGCACCCCTTTTCACATTCCTCCACTAGATATGGGGTGCTTCTCTGCAGTGTTGCCAGATCTTGCGAGAGAATTAAGCAACCAGGTATATGAAAACAAGCCCAAAAGAAGCTGCTATAGGCCAAATGAGCACTTTAAACCATTATGCACCATTGCATCTACAAGCTGATGCGACGTGTTGTGAGCTTGTAGATCTGCTATTTTCAAACAAATATTTAAAAAAAAGCTAAACCTTTTTAACATGTTTCGAAACATTTTAAAAGCACAAATCCCTACTGTAGCACAACATATTTTTAGATGGGGGGTCCGTGAACAAATACATATTAATTTGGGGGTCGTTGACATGAAAATGTTTGAGAACTAGTGGATTAAACAACATTAGGAAACAAGCCCAAATAACTGCAACCACCAATATTTACAAGCGGCTTTACAGAAAGACAAGCCCAAAGTCCCTTATAATAAGCAGACATGGCAACACTGCTTCTCTGTTCTTACCTAATAGTACCTACAGTATCATGGTCAAATATGCTAATCGGCCACTTGCTGAAACCTGAAACCACGTCGATTTTAGCAGCTATGGTAGGCGGATCGCGACCCGCCAATTCTTTTTTCTAGTACTACCGGACCCCCGTGCGTGTAATGAGCCGATCTCCGTGAGGACGGAGGTCACGGAGAATATTCCATGATTTTTCAAAGGTACAGTAAAATCACCATTTTTTGCTGGCAAGGGGACCGGAGACGGAGATGAATTAATCAATTAATTTCTGGCAGTGAATGAGTTAACACTGTTGTGTTTCAGGGCTGGGGATGCTCAGGAGGGATTTTCCAGCATGCTCTCTTTGTTCTATTGTTGCGTTATTGTGTTGGGGGGGGGGGGGATTTGTGTGTTAATTGTGATTATCCACTTTGTCTAACAATGAATAGTGGAAAATATCCAATCTACATGCTCAGCGCATTGCCACGCGTTGTCAGTTTGTAGATCGGCAATTTTCACTCTGTTTTGGGGAGGGTTATTTTGTCATCTTTTAAAAAAAATATGTATATGTTTGCCTATAATCACCCAAAAAAAAGATGCCGTGTGGCATGGTTACGGTCGTTGATTTACAGTATGTTCAGTTATCTCTTTATAGTGTACATTTTGGTAAACACCGTAAGTAGTAGGCTAAGTAAGGGGTAGTTGCAGAGAGCACCCCCCCCCCTCCTCTGTGATGAGGAGTGGAGTTGGGGCTGCAGATTTCTGCCGCCAGAAGTTAAACCTGATTCAACCCACAGTTCATTACAATACTTCACCCAACATTGGTGGATTTGCTCCAATTAGGAAAGATAATAAAACATAATACTTAGTTCTGACTTGGGGGGGTCAATTTTAACTGTTAATTTTAATTCAAATCATGCCCAGCAATCATTTTTTGTTCATCAGTCTAGCTGCTTTCCCTTTGGTTTTGCAGCAAGAATATTAATCAAATGTACTGTGACAAAAGAGGTTTTGTCCTCACTAATGTTTCGCCGGCCACCTGAGGTGAAGCACAAGGTGAGAAAAGGCAGAACTTTGGCAACGTTTGAATCGCCGGCTGCGAGTGGAAAGGGGAGGAAAACAAGGGAAGTCAGAGTTGTCTATACCAGTGGTTTTCAACCTTTTTCATATCAAGGTCGATTATTTTTTGGGCATTTGAGCCGGGGACCACCATTTAATGAGATTTAGACTCTCAGACCCAAAATGTAGAATATTTTGTTATCGTTGGATAATATTTTGTCCACAATTCCATGCTATATCGATGTTGGTACCAAAGATAACGGGCAAATGTTGATCAAAATAACAATTCTTCTACATTCTCTAATTGTGTAGACTTCTTGTAAATTAAGTGATGCAGATGTTTAACAATAATTTAACTCTTGAGAGCGTGGTTTCATTTTACACTCTCAAGAGTTAAAGATCTATAAGGGTCCATTTGGTTACCAACTCTTCCATCATTTAGCTGGGGACAACCTGGAACCCCCTCAAGGACCACTGGTGGTCCACGGACCACTGGTTGAAAACCACTGGTCTATACCAGTGGTTCTCAAACTGTGAATGATTTGGGGCGGGGGGGGGGGGGTCATTAATTGTTATCATCATTCATTTGAATCAACTGTATGGAGGGAGATATTTTAGGGTAAGTAGGCAGACCAATATGACCCTTTCTGATTTCTGTCAGGTTGTGTTCCCACATTATTTTTGACCGACACAGATCACTCAAATGAATTGAATGACTGACTGACAACAGGAAGTGATGCCCATAATTAACGCAAGGCCTCAAGGGACACTGGAAACATCCTGGATATAAGTAGGTGTTAACCCTGTAACATTATTATTATGAAAAAATACGCTTCCTGCGAAGCATGCCGCTTGCGGGATGACCATGTATTTGCTTCACTGGGAGGCAATTGTTAGGGGGGTGGGTGTTGTTATCAGTCCTATTCATGCATCTGTCTGTCTGTCTGTTAGCAGAAAATAACTCTGGAACGGATGTTTTTTTCCCACAAAATTAGGTGGGAATGATCACTCATTATATAGGTGATAAACCTTTGGGCTGAAAAGGTCAAATGTCACAATCAAGCACAACGTCAAAATCGAGAAAGGAGTGGATTTTCATCACACTGGGTGGGAATAATCAATACTGCCTGAAGAAATTATTAACTTTTTGGTTGAAAAAGTCAAAGATCAACATGATCATATCTCAGGATGGGAGAGATCCCATTAAAACTATGCAGAGGACTTACTTTCCAGGATCCTCAAGGCCCGGACCAGCAGTGTGTGTGTGTGTGTGTGTGTGTGTGTGTGTGTGTATATATACACTGTATATATACACTGTATATATATATGTACATATATATACACACACACGCGCACACACACACACACACACACACACACACACACACACACACACACACACACACACACACACACACACACACACACACACACACACACACACACACACACACACACACACACACACACACACACACACACACACACAGTATATAAAAACACGCTTCTCAATTATTCGATTAATAGAAAAAGTAATTTGTAGAATAATTGCTAAGACAATAACTGATAGTTGCAGTAGTTACCCCCAGGCATTTTTCCCAAGCCAAAGCTACTCCCCGTTAGCTAGCTTGAACTGAGTGGAGTAACAGGACCTTTTGCCATGTTGTTCCCGAGGTGTGAGCAGCAGTGGCTCTGCATCATGATTAACCAATCGCGTGGGTGGGATGTGAATGATCTTCGCATTAGTCATCAGGAACAGAGCTTAGCATCCATTGACACTGCCAGAGGAGGCGGAAGGCGCGCTTCGCCGCTGAGCAGGCAAACAGAACGGGCCAGATTGTGCATGGAGGGAGGCCGCGTCACGTGGCCAGGTACATCTGAAGCCTCCTCTGATCCACCAATGTGCTGTCAAGCAGCTCTATTCCCCCGACACTCCGGCAAACACCTGCTTGGCCCGATTGTCAGACTGAGAGCCTTGTTATCAGGCACAGCCTCTCCAAAATGGTGAGGCGTTTTCATCAGCGAGCGGTGACGCGTATAGGAGGCAAGCAAATACATGTCCAACACGGTGGACGTGTGAAGTGCTAGGCATTTCAAGTTTGGACAGATGAGGACATCAAACAATTAAGCTACTCCCTGTGGAATATCACTGGAGACTAAAGGTAAATGTTATACTTTGTTGGAGACATTACTTCAACTGCACACTATTACACTATAAGTCATACAGATGCCTATTAGTGTGTGAAGGCATGATGTGTGCAGAACATGTCTCCTACCAATTAATTAGCCTTATTTTTCAGTCACAATTTGAGCGTCAGAGATAAAGGAGTAGTTAAACTTGAGGTTGGCACTGAATTATGAACTCTGGGGACATTCTCTTATTATTTTTCACTGTGAAATCCTATACATCATACAAAGTGGGCAGTGCAGATGGTGAAATATTTATGTGACTACTATCTATGGTAATTAAGTGGGGCATTGAATTAAAGGGGATTGGGTCGTCCTCACGAGCACGCGAGGCAACAGACAATGTGTGTCCTGCACAATAGAATAGAGTTGCATTTGACTAATGAGCCATTCTGAAAGGAGGCATCCATCAGACTGAGAACTAATGCCCATGCCTGAATCCCTCTCATCACTCGCAGCAATAGCAGAACATGGCTGAGGCGCAGCGATATGACATTCTAATTGAAGGCATATTTCAGGAGCTGAATATCTGCCGGGAGGGAGGGGGAGGGGGCCACAGGTATTTAAGCGCCACGGTATCATGTGCCGGCAAAGGGAATATGAATGACTAATACATTCTTTATGCCAGGGCGCTGTAGGTGTGTCATTAGCTGTCTGGACACTTATGACAAGACAGAAAAAAACCCGGGAAGCGTGGTGGTGGCTGACAGCTTCTAGTGTTGACGATCACAGCACTGGCAGGGAAGTAATTGACGTAATAAAAGCAAAAGTGATGGGAGTTGTTTCGGCTCAATGGTGGTGGGTAAAGCCATGTTAGACAAAGATGTCTGGAGAGGAAGGTGGGGGTTGGGGGGTTGCAAGCGTGTGTGTGTGTGTGTGTGTGTGTGTGTGTGTGTGGGGGGGGGGTAGATAAATGAGGCCATCGCTAGCATAGGAAGGAGGGGAGGAGTAGGGAAGGAGAGTTAGCTAGGGAGCTCCCTTGTGATCTATACCTGCCAAATTCCTATTCTGAACAGCTGCTGGCAGCAAGTCTAAGGCAGTATGTCTGTCAGCACACTGCCCCATCGCGTCCCCCTTATACGCGGCTTCCAAGCCGACGGCATCGAGCTCTGTCGTCACGTTTGACATGTGTCACGCAGTATTCCGAATTCACAGGGTTTAAAAACGCTCTGGGCTTTCCAGCCGTGAAGGCATCGCCAACCAGCCTCGTGAAACAATGTCGCATTGCCATCGTGTCATTTTTTTTTTTACAGAATTCTACGGGAGCCTCACACCGTCTAAAGTGAATTTAGCATCAGCTTTGCCTTCAAGCGGTTGTACGTTTTTGGTTAGGAAACTGAAATCACCGTAAAACTATGCAGTGCAGGATGCCGGAAAGGCTCCAAGTAGACACTGGTGCAACTGGTAGCAACAATTAAATAAAGAAAGAAGAAGTGCCTGTCAGTTGTTGCTACTCACATCCCTCAAAAACAGTTTTTGACAGACTCACACCTGTCTTTTTACAGAAGAAGTCTCAGTTTTCCAAGTAGTCACATTATTTGTATTTTACCATCTCATGTGAATTTATATTTGCGTGCGTAATAAAGTAAATCCTTTGCCTAAAACTGGTGTGCGGACCCTACCTCCTTTCAAATTATATTTGCGTGCCATTTCTCTGAAACAATTCCAACCCCCCATCCCCCAGAAATGAGACAATACTGAATAGCTATTAAGGTCTATTAATTAAGTTATTAATTAATAGCTATTAATTAAGCTATTAATACCCCAAAAAACATACAGTAATCCTGGTCTCTATACTGCCTCCCCCTGGTCAGCCGGGGCGCCTGATGGAGTGGAAAGGAATTGGTTGGAATAACGTGTTCCTTCCACGTGCTACGTCCTACTGGGGAAACCCCCCCCCTGTCAGGTGATAAGAAGCGGCTTGTTAGCTCCTCATGCATTGAAGGAAGCATGAGCTCAGTTCTGAGCTCTCTCCAGGCTAACAGAGAGGGAAGTAGCGCCCAGTATTACATAGGCAATTGAAACTGGGTGAAAAAATAGGTTACAAAATCGTGGGATAAACCTTTAAATCTAAAATAAATTCTAATTTTGCAGTTTTCTCCATGGTGTACTGTGCATGCAAGCTTCTACTACAGCTTGTGTAATTCCTATAATTTCTCAACGTACTTACATCTCTGGCACTTGAAAAACAAAGGTGGTGTGTGGGAATTGGCTTACTTAACCAAGCTCAATATATACTGTATACTAGGTCTCAAAATATCCTTTTAATGGTTATATGGGCAGAATGCTCTAAACAAAAGCCCAATGAAAATGCTCCAATTTCTGTTGAGCTGGATGTATATTAATTGATAAATACATTTAATGGGGACTTATTGTGATGCCTTCTAAAACCATTTAAGAAACATTTTGAACTGATGGAAGTCCATTTGAAAACAAATCTGTGAAACTTGTCAAAGTTCAAGCCTCAGCAGAATGCTTTCATTTTAACTGAAGTAAACATTCGAAAGTGAAAAATAATTCAGCATGCAATACTTTACTATGATCTTGCACTTGTAAGTCGCTATGGATAAGAGTGTCAGATAAATGGCAACATCTTTATTGTTTCCATATCGGTTTCTCCCCCATAAAAGTAATAATGATTGGTCAACTAGATAGTATCAATATTACACATACAGACAAGTTCTGCTAATTACCAGACACAGGTAACAGGGCAAAATGAAATGGATAAAGGATAAACAAGAGGAGGACAAAAAATACATTACTCCTGCTTGCGGCGATCTTGAACTGCTGCACTTAGCCTGCGATTGACATCATCTCTAGCACCCATCCTCCTTTGTTGTAGACCCATAGGGCACTTCAAGCAAGGCAGTATTAAGTGGGATCAGGTCATCACTCTGGCTGCGATTGCAGAAGAATTTCGATCTGAATAGGAAACACCGACCCTCCCCAGCTTTGTAGGGCAGAGGAGGGGAAACAGCGAGCTTGATGTTGGAAAAAGGAGACTGGTGAAATGGATGAAATATCTCTCCAGATATGTATCAAAAGGAAAGAAAAGCAAGGGAAGTAGATTGCCCAGCACTCTTTATTGATGTCAGATCAAGATAGCCAGGCAGGGGGGGGACAGAGTCATGACTCAATCATTACACTGCATAAAGACAAATGTGAAGCACCAGTCAAGAGCACAGATCGGGAGAAAATGCACTCAAAACTTGTGTTTCCTTTGGGATCGAGGACATTTTGTTTGCTTATTCTGCAGCGAAAAAATTGTCTTTGTAGGCAAATTACCCACAACTGTTTGTTTTGTTTGTTTACCCCCATCTCCATCGAAAAGGGTGGTAATAGTTATTCCAGTCATTCTATGACATTGCATTACAGCATTTTTCAAGTGAGAAATCCTGACTTAAGGTCCTTACACACCGGGGCGATTTTTTCGTGCGAATAATACGCTTTTTTTTAAAACCTTATAAAGTCAATGCAAGCGTACATGGCGCGAAAAAGCGGAAAAGCGAAGCGAAAAAGCGTCTTTTAATTATTCGGAACGAGTCTGAATTTTGCGTATATTCGCACATTCGCCGGTGTGTAACCGCCTTTATTGTTGTGATACAAGACTCATGGTGTTTCTTGTTCTAGCTCTCCAGCCTGGCAAAAAATACAATTCCCATGTCAGAAGCTTGTCAGAAACCTGATTCATGAACTTCTGATTTACCCCCACTGAATGACAAGTCCTTTGGTAGTGCAAGGTCAACCTCATATTATAGGTGTAAATTACTTCTAAAGCAGAATAAACGTCTCCTAACTTCACAGCAGGCAGTAATAGAGTTTGACCCAAATGTTCAGGTCTCGTCACCTCTCCACAGCATGCTGCTGCCACGTTGATGGCGATAGCCAAGAGGGGATTGATTGTGCCGTGACTTAGTCCATCAGCTTTCAACACAGACACAAATGAGTCGTACCACAGTCGTTCCTCAAACAAGGCATGCGAGTCTTTCACTGAGAGAAAATTGAATGAGGCCACTCGAGTCTCGATAAAAGACTGCTCAAAATGAAGGACAGCTGGATGGATAAATGGATTTGGCAATAAGGAGGTGTCATTCAAAAGGCTGAGGATAGGACACAGAAGAGGCTACAAGAGCGAGAAGGTAAAGGCACTATAGCAAGAAAATCAGAGCACCTTTAAATTGGACATTATCCATCATCCTTCTTCACAGACATTTACAAACAAGGCCACGCGTCTAAATGCCCAGCTAGCATCCCCTAGAGGTTGCATTGCTCCAAGCTTCACGGTAATGGTCACACATTTGATTTTCAGATTTGTTGTGTGCAAGTGAACATTTTTGGCCTAAGTGTGCCACAGGAGCAACAAGAAAGAGACTTATGATGTATGATAGATGTGCCTCTGTGCTGTCTGTAATAACATCACCGTGGTGTAAAACAAACATCATACTGGCAGGTTACAGAAAATAGAAAAAAAGGTGTTGGATGACAAGTGCCTTATTCATGACCATTATGTGATGGAGTGCTAAACCATCAGTGCATCTGCATTGAGATCCAGTATAAACTCCCCTATAGCTGGAGCAAGGCAACTATTTGCATAATTGGAAATTGTGGCACGGTGCTTGTTATTCATTGACGTAATGCCGCAGCAAGGCAGCTAGAGAGATGTACCGAACTGGCTGTTCCAATTTCAATCGGGCATGAGCGGCTACTCATCTTGGCAGTGGGGGAACGAACCATTGCTATAGGAAACACTATGTAGTCTCTATCTCAGTGCATTTCCGAGCTGAACTTTGAAAATTGAAATGAAGGTACAACAATTTACAAAGCCCTGGTAAAAGGGAATGAGAAAACATTGCAAGGTGTACTGCTGGAAAACAACTGAGCTCACTTTGGCTCAACCCCCCCAGACAAAGTGGAGAGTTAAAAAATAAAACTTGAGGTGTACATAGTTTGCTGGCCAACAAGGCCTCTAAACAACCTGAGGTACAAAGAGCAGCTGGGTCGAATGAGACAGCAGCAAAGTGACTGACACATCCATCTCCCTTGCTATCTGTCTCGGAGAAGAAGTCGGAGCAATAGCAACTCCCTCATGCATGAAGAAGAGCGCAATGCTTATTAGTGAGAGCACAGAAAGAGAGAGAGAGCAAGAGCAAGAGCAAGAGCAAGAGCGAGAGAGAGAGAGAGAGAGAGAGAGAGAGAGAGAGAGAGAGAGAGGAGGGAGAGCGAGAGAGAGAGGAGGGACTGAGGTAGGGAGAGATTGCACCATCTCAGTTTCAGTTTGATGAAGGACACCGCGTCTCCTCATAATTCAGGAGAAATCTATGTCACGTTCACACAGGTTATGCCTGATTTATACTTTGTCGCACACGGGTAGCGTGCACTGGAAATAGCAGACCCACAATCTCACAACGCGCCACAGCGACGCGTTGTGAGCTTGTAGATTGACTGTTGTTGGTGCGTGACCCCGCCGCACAACTAAGTATAAATCACCCTTTAAGACTCCCAAGGTGTGCGGCGTAGTTGTACGCTGGCTTCCGAATGGCCTTTGTATTACAGCCTCTCTTATAATTCCCACCATCACCAAGCATGATGAAATGGAAAGAAATGAAATGCAAATCTATCAGCAATAACCCTGGGTTATTGATTTACCTGCTTCACCTGCAGGTTTCTCAGCTGGAAGTGAGAATAATAAAAAAACTTTCCAAGAACTTATCATAAGTGAGTGTGGGAGGGAAGTTAAAATGCTAACTCTCCATTTTGGAAGGTGGCTATAATGGTATGATATTTATAGTGAAAGGTCTACTACTCCCCAGTGTACGAATGCCGCACATTCAAAATCACAGGGCTAACTGAGCAGTAAATGTCAGTTTACACAATAGCCTTTACATTTTATTACTGCATAGCCATTCTCATAATGTCGCTTTGGCTGAAAGCAGCCTCATAATGTGACAATACATTAATTTCCCTAACCCAAGATAGCTGAACAATCAAACTGACTATTGAGTATTTTTGAAGCATTCAAATAAGTCTGTTTTCAAGTTTTACCACCACTATCTATCTAAAAAAAAGGTTGTTTGAAGTGTGTGTCTGTGCGAGAGAGTGCGAGAGAGTGTGGTGTGTGTGTGTGCGTGTGCGTGTGTGTGTGTGTGTGTGTGTTTGAGCATTCTGTGTGAATCCTACTTTACGCTGTAAACCGTTTGTCAACTAACTTTACGGCATACGGTCTGTGATATACAGACTTGGATTGTAGATCAAAAGCCAGGCACGGTAGATTGGCTGAGGCGGACCTTGTAGAGTTGAAAGGGGTCTGCCAACAAATGGAATATGATTAGTATACTGAGCCAACAAACCTTTTAAACCTTACTCAAAAAATCAGGTCAGAACAAGTATACTTGGGAATGTAAAAGGTGTAAATGTTTTAACAGCGCACTTTGGAGATGGACAGAACATTTCACAAGGAGCTGTCTTAAAATATATTTTTATGAACAAATCAATCAATAGCCTTGACCAATTACCTGCACAACAGCTTGTCAGGGACACTATTTCACATTTACACCCTTTCAACATGAGATCTCTATTGATTGCTCGCCTTCGGGACCGCTTCTGGCTTTAACCACATGAGCCCTATTGGCCATATGGGCATGTCAGAGGCGAACATTCGGCGAAAAAAGGACGACTCGTTTTGAGTTTGTAGATCTGCTATTTTCGGTGTTGGGGGGGGGTGGGGCTAATACAGACTCCTGGGGCACACCGGTTAGTGAAGTAGACAAGTGGTTAAAGACAAGAGGAGAGCAGGAGGAAGGGGAAATAAATAAATAAATACAAATATAAAGGCTATATAAAAAAGGATGTACAATACAAAACTATACTATACTGCTTTCACTTGTGGTTTGTTTGATTGCAACAATGCTGCAAGAAAACACAAATGCCTCCAAAGCATTTATTTATTATATTATTGTATATTTAAATTAAATACAATATCAGGGATTGATCATGTTAGACTATTATGCAATGCTTAAAGGCTATATATATATATTTATATAACAATTCAATATTAAATAACACTAAATGTGAGACATTGAAATGCATACATATACTGAGACACTGTATATGATACTATATAACAGAAATATGAAACTTGGCAATACGAAAACACAACCTAGAACAATATCTTAACATTGAACGTGGTTAACAGGGCATATGATTAAATGTCAAACACGTAGTGAGCAAATGATATTGCCTAAGCATCTGCAACTGAGGTACCATCACAGTGTGTAGAAATAAAATCAAAAATACTAAAGGGCCGTCAACACCAAGAACAATAACTATAATGATAGAAAATATTGTTTTAAAAATCGCTATAGCTCAAATGAATAGCAGAGTCCACGCCACAACTATAACATGATAGACCTACTGGTGAATGTTGTTGTTGCTTTTGGAGCGATTTGATGAGCCAATAAAAATAAATCTGAATTTGCAGGGTGTCATGTTCACATAACACACGGCAGATGACATGCTGAGAGACTCGTTATTGTTTTAAAAAAAACACTCTTGCTTGATGAAACAAACAGTGTTTATAAAGGCAAACATAATCCATTATCCATTATATTGCATCAGACGAGTGCCCGGGGGCACCAGCCAATTGGCCATCCTGGGAGGCACCAACGTGAGAAAAATGGAAAAAGCTTTCTTGGTCATAAATGGCAGACCATTTATAAAGCACTTGAAGTATATCTTTTATTCATCATTATTCTTGTTTATAAGAATATAAATAACGAAAGAAGAATAAGAAAACAGCAGAAAGTTAGTGTTGCTTTGCGTCTTTCAGAACCATTGAAGCGAGGAACAAATGCTGTTTATTTGTTTTTATATCACTTTATTGGTGATGAAAAACATGTTCATGAGATATACTGAATACTGAATTTTGTGAGCCCATACCCTTCTGTTTTTCTTTCTCTGCGCAACGTAGCTTACTGCTGTTAACAGGTCATCAATATCAATTCTGGGGCTCCGATACAGCTGGAGCACGCAGCACGTGCTTGGCTCCACTGTTTACAGAACATTATTGTTCATCGGTGTGGATGCTCACATCATTATCATTATAGCTATTGTTATGGTTATCATTGTTGGTGTGGAAGGCGCTTAAGAGTCTAAATCCCTCGCTAGAGGCCCCTAGGGGCTGTGCTGCTACATACAGTCAACTAGACCAAAGTGGTTTGATCCGACCACCTTTGCCATCCTTAGAACCCCACAATCTCACTAGTGGCGCTAAAGACTAAAAGGAGGGGGGATATGTAATCGCTGAAGGGGGCAAATAGCGGAACGGACACAGGGTGAGAAATGGATAGGGTTTATCATGTAATCAGTCTATTAGATTATGAGATATCATGTCTACGAAGCTGGCATTTTGACCTGAGGGTGGCACTACTAGAGGAAGGGTCATGGGTTCACTGAAGTATGTGGTTAGAGTTAATCCTCTGGGGAGAATGAATGCACTCAGCAAGTTTCATAGTAATCCACCTATAATTATTATTATTAATTATCTTTATTTATTTATTTTTCAGATACCCTGTGTACAATTGAAAATGTTGGCCTATGGGTGGCGTTACAGGGTCAGTAGGGTTCATTCTCTGCACACAACATTTCAAGGCAATTCTGACAGTAGTTTTCAAGATCTTGTTTGGGAGCAAAATGCTGCACGGCCGGATGGACAGACATGGCCATCCTTTAGACCACAAGCGTGTCAAGATGAGATGGCAGTGTCCCTGCTGTGTCACGCTCGTGGTATTTCACAGTTGAAGTGAGCCCCGTAACATGAAGTTGTGCACCATACAAGAAGTTGTCCGCTCTTGCCCAGGGATGCAGGGTTTTTAGATTAAATCAAACTCAAACATTGTCTACAGCGTCACAGACAGAGGGATATCCAGCTATCCGGAGAAAACACTAAGCAGTTATGTGTCGTCCAGCTCAGCAGACCGTGTCATGCCTCAGACAGGCGATTCCCACATCAACTCTTCGTTTTTTTTTCTTCTAAGGATGGGGAGAAGTTTGGGGGGGGGGGGGGGGGAGGATGGTTGCATGGCAGCATTCCGCAAGGTCTGCACATTAGCCTGAATGCTGTTGTGTTTTCCTCTGTGCTACTTAGCAAGCCTCAATTGTCTTACTGTAGGGGTAAATTGACAATTTTGGAGGGAGAAAATGCTGTGTGTTGCAATCCTATGCAGAGACTCACTAATTGTGTGTCCAGGTATTGGATTCAGTTTAGCAGCAATTGGGCTTTTGATGGCTTGGATGCTAAAGAACACAAAATGAAGGACTCAGCAAAACAGAGTGCTGAGAGCACACTGACTTGCACCTGGCTTTTAGTGCTTATGGGCAAGGGCAGAGCCTGGAAATATGTTGACAAGAGTAAGGGAAACCACAGGGTGATAAGAATGCTGATAAAAATAATAGCAATTAAGTTCACAATCAAGATGATGATGGGAAAGAGCCCCCCTCCACCCCTCCCACACACACAAAGAAGAAAGGAAGGGAGGAAACACTAAAACCATGGCAACCATCAAAGAAAAAAAGTTATATCATTACTCAATTTAATTTTCACTCACAGTCAAGTGTGTGTTAGGTGCTGCCTGTGGTGCAGGAGTAAACATACACAAACTTAAGCTGGGATTTTCAAAGGGACTTTCAGACAGGGACAATTAGTCCCACACTGTGAATGAGTGGGAGGGGTACAAACAAGTGGCGACGAAACTATTTACACCTGCCAGGATTTTACTTACTGATGTGCTTGTCGTAGCAAAGCAGTCAACCTCTTCCCCATCTTGTCAGTGTTGACAGAAACAGGCCAAGTGGTTTCAGATGTGTCTAATTATATAGAAATACGCTGAACGGCATCATCAAATGAAATCAGTGATTTGATCACAAAATACTAACCGTTTTTTGGAGCGCTGTCATATTGCTATGCTACTCACGTGAGAAACCGAGTGTGTGATGCATGTAGTCTATAAATGTTATGTACGTAGAGAACATAGTATTAAGATTATTATGGCCCGAAGTGATGAGACCAGCCACTTCTTCCAAACAGTAGTAGCAATCGCACATAACGCCGGCCCCTACAACAAATGACTTATGTGGAGATTGTATGCATCGGCTTCCCTGATTGGCCAACCCAAACCGTCGGCTTCACGGATTGGCAGAGCGTCACATAACGTTTGTGCTGATAAGCCAGTATAAGTCCCTGATTGGCTATCCCCACCTGTTGGCTTATAACCAATTGGCCTAACAACGCATAACATTTGTGCCGTATAACAGTATAAATTGAAAATCTTTAGTACTGTACATCCGTGACATAAACGTACAGGTATGAGATCCACAGAGATTATCATAGTACATGCCCTTACAATGTAAATCACATCTTAATTTAGCTGATTTTTTTTTAAGGAAGCCATTTTGCTCATGTCATACTCTGAAACTATAAAGTGATGTGCATGAGATATATGGCCTCTGCACAACTAACCCAAGACTGAGACTCAAATCCAAATCATTTTAATCGTGTTCATAATTGATAGGGCAAGAATACTACTGTGAATTAATTAATCCAAAAGGGGCCCTTTGATGTGAGAGGGACTGTGACATTCAGATTTGTGCTCGGCTGAGTCTGAACTAGATGGCTTTCTGAGAAAAAGCTGACATTGGCATTGGCCTGAGCGATCATCCATCACGTTTGATATCAGTCTCCAGACAGGTAGATTAATACCCCAGATAAGGATTCTAGAGGGATCCAACTTCAACAAAACAGAACAGAAGTTTGCCTTCTCTTCAAGTCAGCCTCCGTTTACTCATTTTACAGTATATTGAAAGCAAGAAATGTCACAATAATGCCATGATGCACGCAAGTGGTGGCACGTATGACACATTCCATATTACACATAGTTTAACTTAGTGACTCATTATTTGTGGGTGGTTATATTGTGGTGTATTGTGCTTTAGCGGTCTCAGAGAACAGAGTTCCAATGCCGTCCAATGTTTTTTCTCCCTCCATTGAAAAAGGAAATTGAAGCCACTTCCACTGATGGCTCCCACCTGTACTCTAGCAATTCATATCCAGCCCGATATTGATACACACTATCTTTGTCAACACAGAATAATGAATTATGCTTTCAACTTGGTGCCCCGGCATATTGGATGGGGATGAGAAAAGGCCTACTGTATCTTCATAAACTAACAGACAGCTGCCCTAGTCACCTGACAGGCCCTGGCTGGCACCACTGTGCCTGATCGACAAAGCTCGGCCTTAGGGGCTGAGTGGGTAGTGCAGGTCCCTATGGGGATTCAGATGTGTACGATGGGTCTACATCCACAGTGTCTGTGTGTTTATGCAGTTGGAGTTTCATTCGGCATCTCCAAATGATGTTAATTATGTTCCTGACTTCAAGCTTCCTACACAGTACATCAGTACTAAAACGACATGGGAGATACAGGGATAGTTCAATTCCTGGAATGTTAAACTCTCTACAGGAAGGAGGCATGGATGATGGCCAATAAAACAAGTTTGGTTCAAGTTGGCTTCCACGAATAGATGCAAAAAGCAGTGATGGTCTCATCATCAAATTAATTCGATTTTGACTTTAATAAGGTTAGAGCACTGGACTCTAAGGAGCCTCTGGACGCAGCTAAAGACAGATGGTAATAGGACGTGACCTCAATAACCGTGGAAAGCAGAGGGTGTTCCGACTGCAGGGAGCTCCTCTGGTGTTGGCTCAGGTCCTGAAGCCTATAGAGATAAGGAACCTCAGAGATCCAAAGTTTGAAGGATATTATCGCATACTACTATAACATACACAGTATGATTTCATCAAGAGGCCTGTCATACACAGACTTGCCAGATCCCAAGAAAAATCCAGTTTGCAGACTGTCCCCTGCGATGACAGCATTAGCTGGATCAGAGTTTTGGGGTCTGTAAACCATGCAGCACATGGCAGTACCCAATTTGGCACATTTAGAGACCTTTGGCAGCATGGCGTACAGTGTAGCCTTTGGGGGAGACGAAGGAAGGCTCCAGACAACATGCACTCGAGAGCCTGTAGCGAGCTAAGACCTTTGCTCGCTCACATGGGGAGATTTATGTTCAAAGTCAGTCAAGTGGAAGAGAGCAATGACCTTCACGCCCAGATTCTTCTACAGTACAGTTATGTTCCATTTTAATGGCCATCCTCAAAACGTACTGTATATTGTGGCTCGAGCAAGCAAGTATAATTTATTTATTTTACGACCGGCCTCTATCAAAGACACTCTTCACAGCAATCTTCCTTTTTATTATTAAACATACATCCCATCTTAGCTGGGGAAAAAGGATCACTTTCTCCCGCCAAAGAAGCAGAGATAAATCATTCATCCAGTGATTGACCTCTTTGTGGGGCAGTGATTCTGAGGGGAACCCGACCTGTCAGGGCTGATTTGTTTCAAGTGTCAACCGGGCCACAGAGTTGCCCCGACTTCAGCCCTCTGTGATGAAAGAAGTTAGAGAGGGGAGGAGCGAGAGAGAGAAAGAGAGAGACATTTACCACCATAGATTGAATCTAGCAGTTCGGCATAAACTCAATTTATCATCAGCAGCACATAACCCTGCCCTCTGCTAACAGAGTAGGCGGAAAAAGAAACTGTTCTTCTCGATTAATGACCTCTCTCAAGTTTAACCAAAGGTGAAAAAAAGAAGGTTTTCCTCTGTCCTTCTAACCCCACCTGTAGACACACATACAAAGAACACACCATCTCAGCTTTTAAGCAGTTATCTATGGCTTGCTCGTGTTTTATCAAGAGAAGAAAAAAAAACATTCTCGTCAAGCCAAAGCCAATGCAATTAATCAGATTAAGAATTATCCCAAGCCAAAAATCTGCTATATGGTTATGAGCTATAAATGTTTTGAGAGCTTTCAGTTAAAGTCTCGAGCACATAATATAGATGACACATCTTATGTAGTCTAAGCGAGCAGGGAACATGATGGGGCGAAATACTTCATAACCTTGACAAATCATTGTTGTTAGTTTAGCAATTCTGTGGAACCACAGACTTTAAGAAGAATCAGAACAAAATATACTGTAACGTACATATAAGGACCAGTTGGTGAAGCCTGAACTGAAGGAGATATGACCAGCATGTATACTTTAATGAAAGCTCTGTGGTAGAAACACTCTTTCATCCATGAAAACACACTGCACTTTGTCAAGTGTCAGATTGCATAGCAGTGGGGAGAAAAATAAAATAAATAAATAAACTGTACCCTAAACCCTATGAACAAAAACTGAGTGATCTTTTAAGGTGAAGTCAATTTCTAACTGTGTGAAAAATGAGGGTTGTCAGTGCGAGGGTGCTAAATTAATTTCAGATATTTCTTGAGATCTACATCCCAGCAGGGCTCTGTATTGCCAGTGAATCTGCACACAGAATACAAGCTTTAGAGATCAAGCAGCAATGAATACAGTGCAACGTTCACCAAAGAGCAGCATGGGAGGGGTCGGAAACAATGAATTCAGTGTCAGCTCATGCTCAAGCCTGGAGACGTACTTGTTGTCTTGTCATAGGAATCGCACCCCAGTTTCCTTGTAACAAGGTTTATGACTGCATGAGATTTTGTTTTGTTGGTCTGGAAAGGAGCTGGGTAGAGAGACAAAGAACCCATGCTTTATGATGTCTGTGAGAACGGCAGCAAAGGGAAGAAAAGGGAGGGATAAATAAATTAATAAATATGAAATAAAACCTTTGAGTTCCCAGCAGATTTTTAAAGGCCTTGATGATCCTTTCCAGCTAAACTTGGGATTATTTCCGGAGTTGGCAGTTCATCACGTTCACACGTGGGAGGCGCTGGGGGCGAATGCCTTGTCAGGAAGGCATTCTGCTGCCAATTAGCATCCATCGAGAGGAAAATAAGATCAAGACTGTTGCAATTGGGGTTTTCTTTGCAAGCCTTCTCACCAGGTTTCCCCCTCCTTATCAGAGGGATCAAGCCTTTGAGCCACAGCCTCAGGTGTCTCACATCTAAGACACCTTGTGCTCTTTTGACGTAATCAAAAAATTGCAGGAAGTCAAATGAATATTTTTCTGACATTTGAGTGTGATTTTAGGACAGGGGACTAACACGATAACGGTTTCAGTTATGCCATATTTCACTTTTGCGTGCAGTTTTGGTAGGAAAGTGCAATATGTCTGTATGTGTGTAACCTGTCAGCACGGTTAAAGTCTAAGCTTGCATGTCTTATTTAAATGGAAATGAATATCTAAGGGGGAAAAAAAGAGCATCACTATCTTCAGTCTTCATATGACAAATATGTGCTCAGGCAGGCACAGACAATTCTGAATGATCCAACACACATTCTGAACACAGAATTCAAGGTGCTGGCTTCAGGCAGACGGTTCAGGATGCCAAAGTGCAGACTGAATAGGTACAATAATTCATTAATTCCATCCTCCATCAAGATATTAAATAACAAAGGACTAAATATTATGTGTTTTATTACTTGGTTACTTACCATATAGTTTGATTACAGTATATCTGGTCTTATTATGTGACTTTTTATTACCTTTTAATTGAATGAACTACTGTCTCACACTCAACATGTGGATTTAACCACTTTAAACCATAGTGACCCCCTAGCAGCCCCCTCCTTTATTCCCCTCTACACCAAAATTCTTCACCAAAAATAGCTGATCTAAGCTCACAACACGTTGCAACGTGAGGCGTTGTGAGCTGGTAGATCTATTTTTGCCAAAGGTTCACCCCAGAATAGGGACACTAGGGTTCATGATGTTAAATGAGGCATGTCTATGCACAAGTATGTGTATGATCTGCACTATGCACCATGCGTTTATGTGCATTGTGATGTTGTTGGCAAGTGTGTTGTGTGATACAGCCCAAGCCAAATTTCCCCCATCTTATGTTGTCTTCTACATATTCTATTAGACATTTATAAGGGCTATGCGTATGTAGATTATGACAAAGGAGATGGCCAAATGTGTGTTTACAGGAGTAGGGTTCAGTGTTTATACTGTGCTTGCAATTAATGTGATACAAAAGCTGCACTCTCAAGTTCAACTTTCCATTTAGCCCAACACCTTTTGGCAATAAGCATTTAGAAATTGCGAGCAATTAGGGCAAACCGCAATCTAGCAAATTAACTCCTGACATTTGCGCCCATTTGCAGGATCCAAATTAGCCCTGGAGACACAAACAGACACTTAACTTTCTGTTTCGGTCCTGGAGTGAGTCTATAATCTTCCACAAGCAGATTTCCCAGTTGTCCAATTTCAATACAAAATCTCACTTTAAAAAGTGTCAACTTCCAAGTCCCATTTCTGATCAAATGTGCAAGCACGCCAATAATGACATTTACATTACGATGTAAACGTCATCACATCAACATCACTCTGCACTTGCGCACTTCCTGGGAAATCTTCTAGTGTAAGAATATACGGTAAACTCGCTCCAGGACCCAAATAGGGTGCCAAAATGATAACCAGAATAATGTTAAGGAATGCAATGATTTTCCAAACGTCTTCTCCCTTATAACATCACTATAGCAGGGATCATGTGATTATGAGTGTATTATTTATGTACTGTAGATGCTGTTATTTGCTTATTGTCTCCGCCAGGCCGAAAGGCATGGCGAGAGAGTATGTTTTGCCCCCTGTCCGTCCGTCCGTCCGTCATTCTGTCTGTGGACAGCTAATCTCCCGCACTGTTGGCTTGATCGCAGCGAAACTGTGCAGACACACTCCCTGGATGCCACAGCCGAACCTCTGCCCCAAACTTTTCACATGGGCCTTTTATAGCGCCACCAGGAGGCCGATTTGTGCAAAACAATTTTTTTCACATTACTCCTACAGATTTTTTCCAAACATCACGCAAATCGGTACACAGTATCTCTATAGACATTAAACGAAACGGGTCTTTCAGATTTTTCATATTTCATCCTGATTGGTTAAAAATGGCTTCCAAAGTTTGCAGGAGTGCTCCGTTTTGAACAAAATGCCTGAAATCATGAACACAGCATGCAATCTCCGTGAAATTCCACTATGCCGAGGAAGAAATGCCACTTGAATATTTTCAAATCAGCCTCATGGTGGCGCTATAACAGGCCGATTCGTGTTTTTACCTATAACTACACCGATCTGTGTAAAACTTTGTATGCACACTCTCTAGAGGCCAAGGAAAAACCTTTGCCCTGCATTTTTCACATTTGCCTTTTATAGCGCCACCAGGAGGCCGACTTATGTAAAACTCATTTTTCGATATAAAGGCTAAAGATGTTATCCAAATTTCTCGCAAATCGGTACACATGATCTCTATAGTCATGTGATAAAGACGGATCTGTTTGATTTTCCATATTCCATCCTGATTGGCTAAGATTGACATCTAAAGTTTGCAGGAGTGGCCCGTTTTGAACAAAATGCCGCAAATCATGAACGCAGCGCCCCATTGTGGTGAACCTTTGCACGCACATTTGCACTACGTTGAGAAACAAATACCAGCCTTTTAACATTGCCGCCACTAGGAGGCCGATTTTTGCAACACTTTTCTTTTTTTATATTACTTTATATTATTTTGTCCAAACATCATTCAAATCGGTACACATTATCTCTATAGTCAAGTGATCAAGATGATTCTGTCCAATTTTTTATATTCCATCCTGATTGGCGAATTGCGAACATTGCTGGCCCACAATAACTACCTGACCTGGCGGAGACCTGTGCTCCGAGGAGCACTTTTTCTAGTTTTTGTTTATTTATTTTTTTACTTTGGAATGACGAGCACCTGTAATTAAACATAACATAATGCACTGTGAGCAAGTTGTTTAGCTATTATGAAGAAAATAGCTACACAACAGTGGACGTGCCATGTTTACAGCCATCTAAGTGCAGTTGTATTCTTGCTCACAGTGCATTATCCTGCTGCCCGTGACTACATTTCCAAAGTAGCTAATTAATTAACTAAACTAAGTCATTACTTAATCATAGAAACAAGTTTAGCCATGATTAGTCAACACAACCTGGGCAAAAAATCACTAGGCAAAAAAAAAGAAAAGAGGTACCTGCTACAACGGTATGTTGCAACTGGACTTCCATTAATTAAAAGTCCATTGCACAGTATGAGTATGGTATGCACATTGATACTATTGTTCAGCTGTCGACAAAGGGCTGCTCCGTCTGTTCTCGCTAGCAGTTACTATAGAATTACTATACGTATACCCACACGTGAGAGTGTCTACAAGACTAAGTCCTGGGTAGTCTCTAATATGTTATCTACCACCTAACTCACAACCTGCCTGGCGCTCCCATTCATTTTGGTCAAGGCAAGCCATTTCCTAATAGGTTTGATGCTATTTCATTGAACATAGATTACATTCATCGTCTGAACGAGAGGCAGGAATCCAGTAGAAGCTGAAAGTGATATCAGTGACAGTATTGTGTTGCATCAGTGTGAAAGGAGACAGCTCTCCTTCGGTGAGACTCACAGTCTGTAACCTCAATGCAGCCAATACAACACACCTCACGCTGCTTTCAAAGCAGTATGGCTTCTGCTTCAAATTTTGAAATAAATGACAAGGGATAAATAAAACCATGTTTCAAAGAAAGCCTATCCCCTTACAATCATTGCCGGGTACCGTTGCAACTCGCAGCTTTCCTATTTTAGTTGCAATGAACACATCTTTTCCATGCTAATGTTTTTTCTTAGGCAGGTTTAGTATACCAGACCATACATTTATTTCCGCAGACTATTTTTGATTGAAGCAGTCTACTTGACTCTGGGTCATTACCAAAGAAATCCAAATGCAGATTCATTGATTCACATCAATTGTACTTTTAACAGCCAATATGATTGCCTTGGAATACATTTTGGGAACTGAAAGTGTTCGCACAAAATGATGAATCGTAAGAAAAATTTGTTTGTGCTTGTGCTCAAATTGTACTTGGTAATAAAGTAGAATGTACTGTGTGTGTGGTGTGGTGTGGTGTGGTGTGGTGTGGTGTGCTGTGTGTGTGCGCGTGCGTGTGCAGTGTTGGGGGTTAGTTAGGGGACACCGGCAGCAAGTTTTAAGTACACACATACAGTACTCAAACTTTTCCTGTCCCCTGCTGGTTGTCCGTGTCGCATTTCATTGCATCCAGTGAGTGACCAAGGTGCCTGCATTGACATAATGGGATTTGCTGGAGGCTCCGGAGAGTTAATCTTCAGGGACATCCAAGGCTCACTGGCAACCACTGCCACATCACCGAAAGAAATAATCAGGCCCAACAATGGTTGGATGCTTCACCCTCTCCCTCTCCGGACTGTAGAGCGAAAGCATCCTCCTCAGTTTAGAGGAAACGAAGGAGGGGTTGTCTGTGAAGATAGGGTTGCGTTGGACTTGGCAGCGCTATCCCTGAGCCATGTAATGTGCTTAGTATATCGAGTCTGCGCTAATGCTGGCATATGAGCCTCACTAGTAACAATCAAATGCGTGTCCATTTGCAATTGCAGGGGCTAGACTTATACTTCTAAGGTCGATGTCTGCCGGGACAGGGAAATATCTGAGTGGCAGCTTCAACTGCTGTCAAATTAGAAGGAAACCTTGGAGAAGCCTCTTGGGATTTGTGCTGAGAGCCATTAACTGTACATGCATGATCCTCCCACCCACCCAAACACACTTTCAAAGGCGCTTTAATAAGTGGAATCATGTTCTATAAGGGTTATCAAAGGAACACTTTGCCAATAAACAACGAGGTGGGGAGTCTTATCTGCAAGCAGCCGAGGTCCATTCTATCATTCGATCGTTAATATCCTGGGCCTGACAACATCAAATAAAAAGGCGCAGCGGCTCACAATAAAGGGCGATCAATCGCTCAAGATAAAGCGATCCAAATTCCCATTTTTTATCTCACAAAAGGCAGACAGACGATACCACAGTCAAGTGTGACGTTATATAAATATTTAATGGTGCTCTCATCAGGAGCACGTGACATGAAGCGTAATATCTACAGTTTATGTATCATTCTCTTACAGAGGTTAAACGAGGATGAATAGAGGGAGGGAGAATAGTGCATGGTCCCACCAGCTGAATGGGGTCAAGTGTCTCTGAGAAGGGCACCCACCTTCTGTAGTCAGAGCTGATGAAATGCTCAGTCAAAAATGAGATAAAAGGAGGCACTCTGGTGGCGTCGGGCAACACAAACTGCTCCCGGGCACTCATCCCATGAATTACATAAAATGTGTGACTGCACTCCATAGCATTCCAAGCCATTAATTGCCCCTGATCGTCTTTCCAAATGGGTCAGCCCTACAGTATATGCTGGCTGCCTGTAACAAGCTAGATTATTGATCATTCAGACCCTGGGAAATGAACATTACGTTTCTATGGCAAATGAGAGGATCGGTGGCTTGTGAAACGGCGGGTTCAGGTTTCAAGTTCTCAGTGTTCTGCATAGTGTTCTGCCCTAGACCCGAGGTGTACTCGAAAGAGACTGAGGTTTGGACAGAGTCTCTTTAGACTGTGGTGCTTGATGGATCAAAAGCATATCTTTGACATTCTAAGAATTTCTTGCATGCCCGTTTCTCCTGAATAGGGCATGTCACAATGTACTGTAAGCTGTCCCACGAGCTGTCAACGGCAGCGAGAAGCGTATCATTTGCAAATGCCTTGTTTACATCAATTCAATATCATGTCTTCCTGCCTTCAATATTCCCCAATAACTAGGGAATTTACCATTTTCCATAGTGTCACGTTTCGGGGGCGTCATCGACAGCCTAAAAGCCAAACCCATCGATGGTGTCACTCCAATTGTGGGACCGAATTATGGTTCAGATCATTCCTCCAGTTTGGAGCTCATGATGTATGCAGCCAGTGCTTTGCCTCACAGCGTTGATATTCTGAGACTGCTCTGCCGCGTCAAATCGCCCTTGCAGGAGGAAGAGAAGAAAGTGTGCTTAAACTGTTTTGTGCCACCAAAACAAAAGCCATTGTGTTGCCTCAGCAGGAGTCAACATAGATAAACGGAGGGAATTGATTTGTGTTTTACAATAAGTCAACGGTAATTTACTGTGGTTGAGTGCTTGTAAGACATCTCCATCTGCGGAACTCATCGGGGCAAGGTAATTAGTAACAGCGGTTTGCTTTCTTGTCGTTATGTGTGCCAAGTCAACTAGCATGATGATAAGCTTAGTGTTGGTTTGTCCTTTGCTTTCCCCAATGGCTCTTAAGTATACCCGAAGTCATCTGTGTTGAGGAGATAACTAGACAAATAAGGACTGAGCCTCCATCTGTTTGCCAAATGTGATCTCTGCCGGTGGCCCCAGAATGAACAAAAATTACAGGTAACTATCCGTCTAATGGGGATGTATACCGTTTTAACTTGGACACTATTGGAAAGAAAGCTACACTATTCATTGTAGTAATCACTTAAATTTGTTCTTGAAAATAAGTTTGGGGATGGTTTTTGGCCCTGATTGGCCATAAAATCAGGCAAAAACGAAACAAAACAACGAATCAAAGAATCGCCATCAACAGAAGAGTCTCCAACTGACTATTCAAAAGGTCAAATTTCAAAGGGCAGCCCTACCATATATATACCATGGGATTTTATTATTCTATTCCTCTCCACTAATTAAATAAACTGTGGATGTACTGTGCATTTACCCACTTCATCTCAAAAAGAGGAGTATGTCGTCATGTTCTATTAGAGAACAATGGGATTGGGACTTGGGAATTTATTCAGTGATGTTCTATTCTAATGTACTGTACCAAGGAGATTTCACATCACTGACATAAAAAAACAAAGAAAAGGAACAAAATGAAGTTTTCAAAGTTAACAAATGACAAAATGATAGAAGGATGGATCCCCCCCCTTATTGTTTCCCGGTTAACTTTTGTTGTTTCAGCACTCTTGCAGAAACTTCCGCAATTAACAGAATAGATCCAAAAAATAGATAGCTGTGATGATCAGATGTCCTTGGCAACTACAATGAGCATCTTTCATGTTCACAGGCTCGTCTCTTGGTGGAACAACTGGAAGCAGCTTGTTAATTCTGCAGCCCGTGTTTCTGTGACGTGCTGTGGTGTGATTCATCCCTCTCCCTCTATGACTGCCACCCTTCAGCCCCATTTATACCTCGTCGCACGATGGTGTCACGCGAGGAAAATATAGCCGATCTGCAATCTCACAACATGGTAGCGTGGTAGATGTGCTATTTTTGGCACGCGACACATAGGGCTGTCACGATTATGACATTTTACTTGACGATTTAATTGTGTTTCTGTCGTTGAACATTATTGGAACATTATCAATGGAAATGACATTTCTGTTTGGCTCTTAGCCTTCATAAACAAAAGTTGCACCGGGCAGATATGACAAATAACTACATATTTAATTACTCTATACATCAAAATAAACATTACTAGTGGAAATAGACGATCTACAAGCTGCGACGCGTTTTGCGCTTGTAGATCTGCTATTTCCACTATTTTTGAATTTCTTTGAAAATACGTGAACATTTTCAACATGGAAATGATTATGGCGATTATGACAATTATCGATATGACGAATTTCTCAAATAATTACGATCAGGCGATTGTGTAATAATTGTGACAGGCCTAGCGACACAGTCGTATGACAGAGCATACTTTAAGCGTTCTACTCCTCTAACCCCCCTCCGCCCCCCCGCCTCGACTATGCCATATTCCACATAGGCCTAGTACTGAGCACTGCCACCTCTGTCTGCCGATGTTTGTCATTGGTTCATTTGGACACAAAATGGCCACCTTTCCCCTGCCAGCCATTTCCTGACATGTTTTAGTCAGAGTCTCTAGCGCCAGAGACCCTAGCGTCCCTATTCTTAAGCAATGTGAAAATAGGCAAACATTTTTGCGAAAATAGCCAAACATTTGCCGGAAACAGCGATGTGAGCTTGGAGAATTGGTGTAGATGGAAAGAAGGATGGGGCCAAGCACAGACCCCTGGGCGACACCTGTCAACTAAGGGCGGTTTCACACTGGATCCGTTTTCATTGAAAACGTTTCCCAGTTCGAATGCTGGCCTCAGTGGCCTGCATTCACATTGGCCAAGATCCAATCGCGCCAGAGAACACATGCATATATACCCCCGATCCTATAGGTGGCGGCATGCACATAGTGTTTCTTCTGTGGACACAGACGTCATCAACTATGCGACAATGTTTGTGCTGGGCTCGCATTAATATAGGGTTTCAAAACCTGGTGAAACACTTGTGTGCATTAGCGCAAGATGAGGATACAGGAAACATTCAGTCTAAATGTACAGTTTACTAACCTTCACAACTACTACTACTTTTGCATTTGAAACTTTAAATTTCTCTAAATATTATAAACTTTCACGACAGCTTAAGTACAAAATGAAAAGGCAACTATAGTAGCATACAGTGAAGTCGGACTGAATGATATATATATATATATATATATATATATATATATATATATATATATATATATATATATATATTTATATATATGCGCCCTGTGCTCTTCTTTTTCTCTATGAAGAAAAGTACAAGTACAGTTGACACAAACGCATTCCGCAACGCTGCCTGTCTGTTGTTTAATCTCATCCTCTGGACTGCAAAGCCATAGCTGGTCATGTAGGAAGGTGTGCGATAGGATCGCGCTTGCCATAGTCTCTAAAGTAATAATAATAATAAGAGAAAGTTCACTTTTGGTTATTTAAAAAGAGTCTCCTTATTTTATGTATTAATTTATTAGCCCTACATGGGAGAAACGTTAACTTTAGAGCTTTGGTTATAATTTAAAAAGACTGTAGAGCAGTTTATGTGCAGACTCACCTTTTTATTTTTATTTATTTATGATTTGTGGGTCCAGCACTGTGTGTAAAAAACTGTGGGGACGTGCATCTCCTGCCTTTGTTCATATTTAAAATAAAAATTATATTTTCCAATGCAAGATCAGTGTGGTTATCTGCTCTATATTGTAATATCAAAAATAGTGGATCAACAAGCTCAATGTGTCGCATTGCACCGCATTTTCAGCTTGTAGCTTGGCTATTTTTGCTACTTTTGTGTGACACTGTATGACAATAGGGCATTCATTTATGATGAAAAAGCATTAAAAGTTGCAATATGGGATACAGGGTTTCTTCCTAACAGCAAAGATATGTAGTAGAGATCCAATTTAAATATCCGCACCAACCGTTTCTCCCGTATGTCAAAATATTATTATTTTCTGGTATTCCCCGTTAGTTTTAGTAGGCTATTAGTTGTGCGATGCGATCACAAAATGCATTGATTTAGCCTATGGAATGTCGGTGTGTCTTTTTTCTTTTTTTCAAACCGGTGCTGCGCTGACAGACGGCATCCAACATACAGGCGTCCAACACATGCGGCATCCAACCGGTTGGATGCCGCAACGGTTGGATTCCAGCCTACAGAGAGCACTGCTCTGCTGTGCTACTGCTTGGTGTGGATATGTTACGGCCATGGTTGAACCCCTGTGGATTGATCTGCGACGTGTTTTTGTTGGCTGTTTTTGTCGAGTTTATATACCGTCACCTATTCCAAATAGCGGGCCACTTCCGTCTAATGGTACGCTTGCTTTCACATCTACCGTACCCGAAAACGCATGATCCGGATCCGAAACTGCCTCCCGAGGTGGTTTCGGGAACGGAACGGTTACCCATTTCGCGGGTCGATTCGCTACATTCACACTAGCCAAGCGGTCTGGAGTGCGCACCCGGGACCTGAGTGTGAAACGGCTATCAGTAAGCTATACTGTAGGGTTTAAAATGTTTGAGTGAGTCATATAGTCCCCGCTATGCTGTATTACACGTACAGTACACTCAACTAAACTATGCTTTATTGACTCAGTCACTTTGTCAGTTTGTTTATCCAACATGTAGCTTCCTATGTATTTTTTAGAAAGCAATGACAACCTGCATGCGTTGTGGTAAAAAATATATAGGGCTTAAGTGGTTAAAATGTGTATGAGTGAGTTATAGTTCTCGCTATACTATCGTCACTGTCGGGCAGAAACCTTGTATCTTCATATTTAAACTTTTTTCATAAATTCTTGCCCTACTTCGTCATACTACAGTATCACACAAAAGTAGTAGTAGTAACAATAGCCAATCTACAAGCTCGCAACGCGTCGCAATGCAACGTGTTGTGAGCTGGTAGATCTGCTATTTTTCCCTATTTTTGAAAAGATCTTGAAAGTGAAAGTGGTTCGTGTCTGTGTGTTTTATAAACATTGAACCAGTTGAAAAGTATTAACAAGGGCTCGAGACTAAATAATTACAGCATTGGATCAATTGGAACACATGTTCTTTTTTCCATTTCCAAGTAACTGTTTTGGACATACAAGCTTTCCGCCCAACAGTGACGCTATGCTTTATTAACTCTGTCAGTTTGTTTATTCAACAACATGTCTTGCTTCCTATATATACACAGTATATATTTTCTATAAAACAATGACAGGCCACCTGCACGCATTGTGGAAGGAAAAAATAACAAATCCTCATTAACATTAAAGCTCAAGCTGACTTGGTGCTCTTGTCAGCAGTGTGATCAAAGCAGCGCTTGAAATGGAAGGCCTACTGTGCGTTTCAAATATGCCATGAGAGTGTTTCTCAACATGTGGTTCATAGACAGAGTAAGGACTGGCTGAACGAGACACAGTTTGTGTTCATTTGTGGAATGGCTGTTCGGCATTATAATATTGTGTTTATGAGTAGGAATAACATAACATCATTTGTACCCATTATGCACAGTTGATATTCATAGGAGTCAGTTTCGTGGTCCGTGGCAAAATAATATGCACGCCATTTCATGCATGCGCGCTGATAGCATTTCCACTTTTGCTCGTTTTTCTTGTCTACAGCCTGGATGGAAACAAATGATTTCTGCGATGTCATCACATATCTGTCTGGCAGCTGGAATCATAAAGAAAAATGGCTCCTCCTGAGCGAGCTTGTTAAATATTGTTGTTGCCATAAATATCACATTGTCAAAACATGTTTGTGTTTTTTACAGTTAGAACCGTTCCATTTCATGTCTACCTTATTATTGTATTGTATTATTATTGTAAGGAAACACAATAATGGATGTTCAGGTATGACCTCTGGAAAAAATATGAGGTGTGTGCATTCCCTCTGCCACTAACGGTGCTCTACAGATGGCAATGTTTATCTGTCCAGCCCTTTCATCCCAAACATCATGTCTCAAAAACTGCAGGCTAGATTGCAATGGAATTTGCTGCGCAACTTCATGTTCCCCAGAGCATGAACGCTGCTGATTTTTGGTGAACCAGAGGCCTTACTTCTAGCACCACCATTATTCAAAAGTTTCCACTTGCACAACAAGATATCTCGAAATATAATGGGCTTTTCCGCCGGGCGGCAGTGGCTCACGAGGTACAGCGGCCATCTGGGAACCAGAAGGTTCCCGGTTCGATCTCTGGCTCCTCCAGGCTTTGTGTCTAGGTGTCCCTGAGCAAGACGATGAACCCCTAATTGCTCCCCGTGTGCACACTTGGAGCAGCTCACTGCTCCTAACAGGATGGGTCAAATGCAGAGGTAATTTCCCCTCGGATGATCACTAAAGAAATACGCTTTTCCTTTTTTTTTCAATTTTGGCACTGAGAAAGCGTGAGGCTCGGAGAATGGCAATAATTAAGAAGCAGCACAGCCTCTAGGGGGTGCTAGCAGGGCTTTTAGAATTCTTGGATTCGTTTTTGTTTTGTTTTTTTCCGTTTGTTGCCAGGCCCAGTCAGCAATGCGTCATATGCCATAACGTAAGTTAAAACCAACATGAAGTTTCCTTCTACAAAAAAAGTTTCAGGGCAATTCCGGATGTGAAGGATGCTGTGATGTCTGAATGTTGGCTTTTAGACACCAACGCTCACAGCTCAGTCTCGGGGCGTCAGTCTTCTGCAGAGAGGTGTCAGACACTAAGAAGACAGGTATAACAACAAAAGCAAAGCTGGACCTCTCACTCAGCTTCAGACAGAACCAATATCCCAGAGCTTTCCACAGGGGAGCGGGCATCAATAAAAATAAGGGAAAAAAACAGTGGCGGGGAGAAATATATTAACGAGAGGACCTACAGGGAGAGGACAATCCTGTGAAGAGCTCCTGCTTGCCAGCCAGCTCACCTGCCTGTCACCTTTTCTGCACATCACAACAAGGAGGGAGCCACTCCAATAGGCTACCGAGTCATTACATTCCTCTCGACATAAGGCCCATTTCACTGCTGACACGGCTCGCTGTCACTGCTGAGTCGCATTGACATTCACAAAGTCTTCCTCCGCCGGGGGCCCAGCCTCACAGTGTGTGCATATGCAAGTGTGTGTGTGTGTGTGTGTGAGTGAGTGCGTGCGTGCGTTCGTGTGTGTGTTAACCCATTAAGACCGGGAAGGCATCTGTGTCATATTTTAGATTTCTTTGGGCTATTCAAAAATAGCAGATCTACAAGCTCATAGCGCGGCACCGAGTGCCGCGCTACGAGCTTGTAGATCTGCTATTTTTGAAAAATCGTGAAAATGTGTGCAAATCTTTGAATATATATATATTTTTTTAAACATTTTTAACTCAAATCTTTGCTTCTGGGGGGATTCTACAAATGTCTTCTAAATCCTAGTTTAAAAAATATATAAATGTTGCTATAATCAGTGATTTTCAAACTTTTTCATGTCAAGGACCCCCAAAATTATATGAATTTTGGCCGCGGACCCCCAGTTGTAACAGAGTTAAAAATGTTTGCTACGGAAAAACAGATATTAAAAGATTTGGACACATTTTCATGATTTTTCAAATAAATAGCAGATCTACAAGCTCATGAGCTTGTATATCTGCTGTTTTTGAATAGCTCAAAGAAATCTAAAATGACACAGATGCGTCCGCGGATTGAATGGGTTAAGGTGAGTGAAAAACAAAGTATGTCTGTTTTGAATATAGCAAAGTGACATCAAATGCTCAAAAAGTATGCAGGCCAACTATTTAGCAGTCATTATACCAAGTGCTGCTGTAGCAGCTCTCGTGGACTTAATTGAACTAGTTGTGTGGATTTGCAGTGATATCGCCGGGCATGGCCATTTGGATGACCTATTGAGCGGCGGGCGATGGCAGGAATACTAAACCTGTGGGCTCCTTACATGTGGAAGCGTGCAACAATTAATCCATTATGCATGAACTCCCTCCTGGGATGGCGAAGAGCAACTTGGTCAGAATACCAGCGCTGCATTTACCGTGCCTTGCCACCACTGTATAGAGGCTCAAATAGAATCTCATCGCATCAAAGAGACAACTAAATCGATCTAAAGTTAGTGCCAACACTGATGGCTGTAGTGAAGTACAGTAGTGCACTGTAATGGTTTCAGAGCTGCTCCAAACACCATTTTATGGTATCAAAAACCACGAATCAAGAGGGGTTTATGCGTCACATAGTCATACATGTACTAACAGCAAAATGTGTTACAGTATGTTTGGCAAGACCAGCAATACAATACACAAGATAATAAGGATAATAAAAAATAAAATAAAAAATAAGATAGGGTTAAAAAATAAGACTTACGAAACGTAAGTCTTATTTTTTAACCCTATAAGCTCTTTATAACTTCTTAAACATAACATTTTGTGTCATGCTGTAGACCTGTGGTTCTCAAACATTCTCATGCCAAGGAGCCCTTCTAATTGATATGTATTTGGCTGCGGGCTGAAAGGATTTTGTGAAAGGGAGCCCCATAAGAGAAGATTTGTCAAGATTTTTTGAAAATGCGAATTTATTTTCAAATAGCGGAAACATTTAATAGGGCTTAAATGTTTAAATTGCTCCTCATTTTGGTGGGGACCCCCTGGAACCCCCTCAAGGATCCCACTTTGAGAATCAGTCCGGTACAGCCAGAGAATTTGCTTTGAAATAGATAGGTTCAATTCCACTGGTAAGTGTATTTTCTGTTAGTTTGTTTGTTTGTTTGTTTACAGTTTGTTTTGTGTACAGAACCATGGGGGACGTGAGTTCAGTCTTGGTGGCAGTGAGAGAAGACATTTTGAGCAGGTGCTAACAGCACTGTGCCAGTTTGTTGAGCGGCATACTGTATTAATAAGCAGTCAGAAGAGGGCTACAAGTGGCACCCCTGGGACAGTGTCTTCAATTAAATACTCTCCGGGGCACAATGTGGCTCCAGGGGTGTCCCTGTTTAGTTAGAGGCCGTTAGAGTCCGCTCCACTACAGGGAGACAAACACGGACACAAGCAAGAATCACATTGTTAGTCAATCAGAAAACTATAAACTAGTGTATACCTACTATAGTTATACCAACTATAGTTTGACTTAAAAAAAGGGTTTTGAAAAAAAAAGTATAAATTTACAGTCAGCACACTGACTTGGCAAAAAAAATACATCCACTGGTACACAGATGGCTTTTCCCTTTGTGGTCTCTAACCCTAATAATGCCTATAGTGTATTGCATTGCAGACGAGCCAGGGGGCATCATTAAAAAGTTGAGAATTATCTATGGATCAGAGTGTAAAGTGTCTCAAGTTCATTTATTACTTTACAGCACATCTGGAGCTGTTTAACCTATTCCATCGAGCACCCGGCATCATCTAGAGGGGTCTAGGAATGAACTTCAAAGAAAAAGAATGCATTCTTTAAAAAGTCTTATTAGGAGGTGGGTACAGTCTGAAGCTAGTCTCGCGTAGCCAGACAATCAGACCGCTCCGCCTACTGATCTAAATTCAATGAATGGGCTAAAACTGGGTGGGTGGAAACAATTCTGAAATATAAAAAATAACATTGCAGCACCAATGCAAAGACGTTAGGGCGGTCATTCATATTGGGACAGTATAGGTTATTGAAGCAGTGGGTCTAGGTTTGTCAGCAGCCGTTCTCGCCGCCAGTGGCGGCCCGTCAATAGAGGGCGCTAGTGCACCGCATCACCTCTTGTCTTCCTTGAATAAATAGTTTTACTTTAAAATGTATTCTATATATATTTTAAATTATCAAACAAACAAGGTAAATATTATATAGTTAATTACTAGCGAGTAAAATGTAATCTGCCATAAAATGTATATAAAAAACGTTCTACGTAGTCTAAACGTAATGCTCTGTGCGTAAAAATCTTTACCATTCACTCGCCATGTTAAGATTGAAGATTCACTCTTCAATGCAAGTGAACGGGGCCGCCGTGAGCGCAGGTTTTCTGCGCCCAGCGCATAGATATCCATACACATAGAACTGCACTGCCTGTTGCTGCTCATTCCAACTGGTGCGCTTCATTTTCTATGCCTGTTATGTCTATGCTGACTGAGTTATGCTTCGACGCACGAATCGGTATCGTCAAGCTAGAAGCCTTGTAGGTTTGTAGATCGCAGATTTTCGACACGCGATACCTTCTTGTGTTTAGCTTATTGAGCTTATTGAGTCATGAAATCTTTTTTTTATCTTGGAGCCAAATCTTGATAATCGTAAGAACTGCAGAATGAAAGGCAGTTAAAAAAATATATATTTTCCAATCTGAGGCAGATTCTCAGCAATACTTTGGTGTCAGAAGTGGGATTCCAAACCTATTAACATCTGCCACAGTTGTGCTTCAGACACTTGGCTTTATCTTAGTGTGTACACTGGTTCCTTGATAAAGCAAAACCAGGGATTACAGTCAATCAGACAGACAGACAGAGCTAAATTATGTTTGATTTTCAGCTGGCTGTATACTGATGAGGAATAAAACAAAGGGACAGTCATACCATGTTCAATCTTTCTTCAGGCTCACGTCACGGTGTCTTTTCACGTGGGATTGTCAGTGAGGAATGTTCTGCAGACGGACGACACCCACGGAGAAGATGCTGAATGCTCCATCACAGAATGCTGAGGTGAAAAATGCTGACGGCTCGGGCTCGCGGCAACAGCCAAATTGGCTCCAGTGGCCATGTTACAAATCAGGAGCCGCATGCAACAGGTTTGTTTTTGAGAGAAATGCAATTGGGAAGGGAATGGCGAAGCGCGTGACGCATAATGCCAGACACCCTCCTTTCCGCCGCAGATGATGTGACATGAGGAGAAGATGGCAGCTCATTGGCAGTCTGTTTGCATGGCTTGGTTCTAGCAACACCACCAGCCGATTATATTGAATGCAATATAACATTCTATTGCGTTCACAATTCTACTGTATGTTCTCTTCTATAATATAACCCATGAAGCGACTGCATGTTCAGGTTTGTGTCTAGACCTGGTCTACATTAACCCAGTGTTATGTGTTAGATTTAGATGACACTGCCCTGTACAGTAGCATCCCTGTGTCCCTCATATTTGTGTGTCTAAGTGCATGTGTGTGTGTGTGTGTGTGTGTGTTTGTGCATGAGTGCATGTCTGTTTGTCAGTTGTAGACTGACAGGCAGGCCACCATCCCATGGGGGGGGGGTGGGTGGGGGGCCACTGAACTATAAAGAAGAACTTATTGTTGGCCCCAACGCTGTCAGCTGTGACAGTGGAGTGGCCAAACAGCTGCGGTCTGCCCCCCCCCCCTCTCTTCATCCTCCCTCATCTTCCCTTCCCCTCTCTTCGCCCCTCACATCAAAGCAAGTCTGTGGCATGGCCTCGGCAGGGATTGGCTGGCAGGCAGTTACAGCCAGCCACAGTTTAAAGCCGTGTGAACGAACGCCCCACGGTGAAGACGGAAAGCCACCCGGCCTTGCTTTTCCTCACTCTTTTCATCTCCATCCATCCATCCATCCATCCATCCATCCATCTCGGTCTCTCTCTCACACGCACGCAAAAAAAGTGGCTTTGTGCACACTCCCTCACTCACGCAATCATGAGCGCACGCACACACACACTGAATAAAATAACAATCCCCTATCTGTCCGCTCCCTTAATTAGGGCCTTTCTTTTCCAGAGACCACAGTACCACAGACTCTACCCGAAGCCCTCTATGTTCAGAATTAAAGAGGGCTTAGGAGTGAACGAGTTATGTTTGTGACTCAACGTGCCAGATCCACAAGGAGGAGCACACAGGGTTCAGATAGTCACCGGTGTGTGTAGCAGGAACTACAGTAAGTCGTCGAACAGGAAGTGTGTTCCACATCATCAACATACCCGGCTCAATAAATAACATTATATTTCGGGGGACCGAGTTTGGAGAAGTTCCACTTTCCTGCAGTCTCAAACTCCTGATGCTATGCGGCTCGGTGTGTTCTAGGCTTCACAGCAGCGCGGTACATGGGAGGTCACTCTGAGAGACGCAGTGCTTCTCTTAGGGAGGCACCAGGGCACTCAGCCAGTCAGGCAACTGCTTGGAAGATGAGAATGCACCTGGGGTTGGAGTGTGTGTGTGTGTGTGTGTGTGTGTGTGTGTGTGTGTGTGTGTGTGTGTGTGTGTGTGTGTGTGTGTGTGTGTGTGTGTGTGTGTGTGTGTGTGTGTGACCGCCATGTCACTAACCGCAACACCACTCTGTATACAATCCAAACAGAGGATTAGAAAGGCAAAGCAATGCCTGTGTTGAATCTCTTATTCCGTGCAGAATCCAAGGAGAGGATGTTCAAAAGTGCACTTCAGCAGAAAGAGAGAAGCTTTTATTCTGTCATCGGTCACACTGTTTTTTTTCCTCCTCTCCCTTTCTTTTCTTTTCTTAGCTGAAAGGGGCCGTGCATGTGTGGCTCAGGGGAGAGAGAATCCGGCTGTCAACTTTTGTGACACTCCCAGGGATGATCGATGGCGACGTGTAAGCTTAGCCACCGTGGAAAAGACAGGTACTATCAGCAAGAGTAAGGGGACAGGGGACGGTGGGGGTTCATGGGACATTGCTTCACTAAAAGGAAGATGTCTTTCTCTCTTCTCCTGTGAGAAATGAAAAAGAAATGTGTCCGAGTGCCGTAAATCGCTCTACCCTTGCATTAATTAAATTTCGACACCTACAGTACATAATTAAGAGGCAGATTTAATCAAATATCTCATGCTTGAAGATGCAAAGTGAGAAGAGAGGTGGCATCTATGCGGCGATAATGAGATAAAATGTAGCAGAGGATGTGAAAAAAATGAATTTTAAATGGGAGATCTTCATTTTCACTTGCCCAGAATGTAAAAGGTTCGCACAGCGTCTACAAAGCAAAATCCATTTATAAAAAGAGAGATTTCTTCCTTTTCCTCCAGTCTTGACTGATCTGACAGCTATCAAAACTCTGCTTCTCAGAGAAACTTTGAGAAAGAAAAATTCAGCCAAGGCACTCCAACCTCTAGCAATAGGACTGAAGATAACGATTGTATTGTATCATAGCATGCACTTGCACTATAACGTTACCATAATCTCTTACACAATAAGGACAGATAACACAGGATGTCAATGCTACTGTACACGTCAATTATTTTCCTCCGTCAAAAACTATTCTCTAAAAATGAGCTTTGCAGTACCATTTTCTTTGTTCTGTCTTTGCCCTCGTCTAAGTATTTCATATCCTATGAATTATGTTTTATCGTCAGAGTATGCCAACCAAAAGCACCGCAATGAAACCTCAAGCAAGTTGCATCCTCATTGACTGGACCCACGGTGGTCTCGGGTTATGGGGGAGAGCTTGTTATGAGTCACCATCACACATAGTTGCTCATTGACTAATGCTGCATAAGTTGTGTGCCCTTTGTCAAAACTGTTTGTAGTGCTGCTTTAACAAAACAAAACAAAAAATATTTTTGGGTGAGGGGGTCTTTAAATGGCTACATCCCCTCTATCATAAACATAGTCTGCATGAACTGAATGAGCAACGTTATAGCAATTTACTATAACGACATGGGTTAATGTGCTTGCTTTGGATGGGAAGTCCCTGAGACATTGAACCCTTCCCCTTTCCCACACGCCCTATCAGCATTCATGCCCCGTGGTGGCCGGTGCAGTCGCTTTGCATTTCCCATCGTGCAGCGAAAAATCTGAGATTTTTAAGCAATAGTGCGTCCTGGCTCCATCCCAACGCCATGGCTGCTCAACAGCGATGAGAAAGGAAAAATTATGCGGTACCCCCTCATTCCTTCACAAAAAAAAGAAGCGAAAAAACGGATACAGTTAGGGCACACAGTTTCATACGCCTGCATAGTTGGACATCTTTCAAAAATCCCCCCAAGGCTTCTTTCTTATTATCGCTGACTGCAACGTGCCTGAGCACTGTCATTACTTCCTATTTAATGTATAAAGAAAAGCATGTAGGTCAGATAGAGGGAAGCAAGATAGAACAGGTGGGGGAGGGTTAGACCTAAGCTTGCAGATATCCCCCTCCCATCCTCCACGATTCCATTTTCGGCTCAGGCACTGCCTGCTCACGCCCTCCCTGCCACACATGCACCTAATCTTGGGGTGGGGATTGTCAAGAGAATAATGAAGGCAGATATTCCTCCTCACACCAAGGAGAATGGGTAATGTGAATTGCAGCCGCCGTGTGGCTTGGTGTTAATGCACCTTACGCGACGACACAAATTAAGTGTTGTTTGATATCCGACCTGAATCCAGGGGAAGGAAGCTGGGCAAGCAGTAGCCGACGCACCACGATGAGAGGATTATAGGTTTAGCCTGAGTGCACATTCAGCACATCGCTATGAGTTAAGCTTAGAAGAATAACTCCTGTAATATTCCTCACGCCTGGATCACAATAGTGCAGGATTGAGGTTGACTTTGAAAATGTGGATTCTATGCATGTCAGAGAAAAGCTAAATAAAATCAGCCATGTTACGGTATGGATTATAGTATGGTTTGTAAATCTTCTTCCTCAATATGGGAGGAGTGAAAGAGTTAAGAGGTTGCGTGGCAGGGGTACGAATCCTCACCTCCACAAACTGCCCTCTTACCAGGGAGAGGTTTAGTGAGTCGAGGCCTAATGAAAGGGAGGTCAAACAGGTGGACAACGGGCACCGCAGAGAGAAATTCCCTCACCACAGAGCGGGCGGAGGGAAATCTCACAGGGGGCCAACACCAAAGATATGAATCTGCTTGGAAACGAGAGACGACCTGTGACCTGGAGGTCTTGTGCAAGCCGTGCACTCTGTTTGCATTTCAAAGCAGCAGTAGTAAAGACAGCCAATCTTAAACAGCACAGAGGGAATGCGAGTACTCATGGAGAACTGCAAATGGAAACTGCTAAGAGAACTTGTCTCGCATTGCCAAACGATGAGAGATCTCCGATCGTGTGGCTACGCGAGTCTAGGCTAGGATTACATAAGCCACACTATGGACAGCAAGCCCCATGCACCTATGGAGAACAAGCCCTGGGGAACTAATATTCAAAACATTAATAATAATAATAATAATAATAATGTTTTAATAATAAAGTTGGAGTTTACATATTTAGAACTTAGAACACATTGCATTGTCGCTGTCGGAAACCTTGTATGTCCAAATAGTTACTATATATATATATACGTTATTATTGCCTGGACCGCTGGCGTAGCAGTCCAGGCTCAGTGTAGCCTGACACAGCGTGTCGCGGGTTCGAGTCCCGACCCCGACGGCCTTTGCTGCATGTCACTCCCCATCTCTCTCCCCATTTCCTGTCAGCCTACTGTCCTGTCAATAAAGGCATAAAAGCCCAAAAATACATTTAAAAAAAAAGAAAAAAAAATATTATTTAGTCACAAGCCAATACTTTTTTTTGTATATACTGTATATATTTCTAAAACTCAAAGACTTAGGTAGTACAAATATCAGATCTACAAGCTCACAAACTTTTTTGTAGCTATTTTCGCTACTTTTGCGCAACAATCTTTTATGACAACGATGGCATTAATTTATGGGGGAAAAATAACAAGTCGATATATGGAGATACATGACAGCAACACTATTTTGAACTTAAAACATAAATGAAACGTCTAGGAACAAAGTCAATGTGACCCTCAGCATCCAGGAAACTACTTAAAGCTGGAAAATAGAGGTGTTTCACTGTGGTGGTCCTCCCCTCCCTTACACATTTACAGCAGAATGAACCAGCATCAAAATGCCACATGCTGTCTTAAGAATCCCTGAAATTAATCTATCTATGAGACAAAGTTAGTAATAATTCTATAATACTACAAAAAAAAATGAAATGAAAACACAAGGAGATATGAACACATGCTCACACACACCGATTGCCAATGGCTTGTGCGTTAGCAGCAGCACACTGTGATCGCAGAGTGACTCATGGGAACCTGTAGGGTTCAGGACCATGGACAGCGATTGAGTCACAGCGCTCTCCCTGTTCCACATTACAGCACAAAATACTCACTTTCAGACGCTATGCACTGGGTTTCATTGAAAGTTAACTGCATGCACTCAGCTAAGCCACGCACAGAGGATCAGAGTGCCTTGAGAACATTGTTTCACAGCAGGCCGAACAGACTGCTGTATTCTCTATATTCTATGTATCAGATAAAACACTTTAGCCTGAACAGCACTGAAGAAACTATATCCATTACGAGCCGAGATAACTCGGTGTAGATGGACACTCGTCTGTGGGTTTCAGGCTGTCTGCTGTGAAGACTGAAGAAGGAAAAGTTTGGTAAAATTTTACCAGTAAAACCGTTTGTATAACAGCATTGCCAACAACAACAACACATACAAATTGGCCTGTCACAATTATTGCATAATCGTCTATGGCAATTATTTTTTACATGTATAAGAATGACCAAATATGTCATTAATTTCTTTGTATATTTCAGTTATTTATTAAATCTGCCCTGTACAATGTTTTATTACGAAGCCTAAAAGGCTTTGTATGTTCCAATGTTCAATGCCAAACACACAATTAAATCGTTAATCTTTCAAAATGATAATCTATAAATGTTTTGAGTGACAATGAATCGTCGACTTAAATGTGTAATCGTGACAGCCCTACGTACAAATAGTGATTAAATGTCAGCATGTACTGCCAACACACTAGATATTGGCCACATGGATTAAATCACAACCACATTTTGTCAAACACCTTATGAGCTAATAAGTCAATGTATTCCTTTCACATTGGGTGTTATAGCAGTCAACACAAAACGTCCCTGGCCGGGCACTCTCTAAAGCAGGTACACTGATTATGAATGGAGCACGCCACTCAACCATATAATCGGCCAGAGGCAATCTGTTTGTGTGTGTCTGTGTCTGTGTGTGTGTGTGTGTGTGTGTGTGTGTGTGTGTGTGTGTGTGTGTGTGTGTGTGTGTGTGTGTGTGTGTTTTTGTTTTTAATGTCCATTTTCATTTCCCCGCTTAATTCTAACTGCCCTCTGAGGCATTGCTGTTAGTGACGAAGATAACGCATCAACATACCGTGTCTGACTGTTGCCAGAATCCATTCAAAGCCCTGGGATGGAGATTGTACTGGCACCCGGTCCAAGCCCCATTAAAAGTGACAATGTGCCTCTTCCCACATGCCTCTGTGCCCTGTTATAAATGATTGGTGAACTGAGGCGTTGTGCTGTGTACGGGAGTGACCAGGGTAGCTGACTCCCCAACATTTTAGCAGTAAAAATATTCCACGGCACTCGACCCATTCGTTGCTTCATTCCTACTTCACGTTTCTCTATGCAAGTCTTCTCCTCTCAAACTTCCCTCATCTGCTCTCTGCAGTTCCCACGTTCTCCTCTCTCCTGCACACGTCCTGTTCACCTGCAGGTAATTTGTACTAATTTCAAGAATGATTAATCCCCCGGTGAACGGATGTTAGTTCAGCAGGGGAGGCAGGGAGTGGAAACAATGGCATGTGAGGCTGTGCTTTTACAGCACTGTCAGGAAGGAGGAGTGTGAGGGAAAGCAAGAGTGCGATTTGGAAACAAGGCAGCAGGGAAGGAGAGATGGAGGTGAAGGATTTAGTATAAAGACAGCGACAAAATGGAGAACCAGACTCTTGGCTGCGAGAGGAACGGGAGTGGGATCTCGAGATTGAAAGAGGGACGTGACTCTGGGAGGAAGAGTAAGGGAGTAATAACAGACGGAGAGGGAGCTAAATGGAGCGAGCTCACGGTGAGTGTGGCATCAGACTCCTGAAGATTGAGAGAGATAGGAGTGCGTACTTTAGAATGCTGCAGCTGAGCAGAACCTTTGCACTTTCCCCTGCAGCTCTGCCATCCCTGCGGGCGCCCTGTGTCAGGACAAGGCGGCAAGCTGTTGTTTGTGGCATAAACATAGGACAGGGAACCACAAACACACATATGCACATGCCGTGTGTGTATGTGGAAAAACACACACACACACACACACACACACACACACACACTGAAATCAATGATACATGAGGCTGACGGTCAATATCTCGCTGGTGGCATCAGCTAATTGAACAAGCTATTTATCCGTAGAATAATTAACAAAACATTCTGCTGCAAAACTATTCTCCCAATACAATGATTATTACAACCACAATCACTGATTTGCATAATGTCGCCACTGCTGCACAGATTATCGCACCAAAATGTGAAACGACAAACGCATTAGCCAGTTATCACATGCCAGACTGCCAAAAAAGGTCCAATATGATCACAAATCTTATCGTAATCAAAGGATTCATCAAAGGGGAACTTCACCGATATGTAACAGAGGTAGTCCGATATCGGATTGACCGATATATCAGGCAGATAGTTTCATTTTGTATAAAATTTGAATATTATACAGTAGAAGAGAAGAAAGGTCTGGCTGGGCTGACCGACCGGCAACAACACGGAGATCAAATTTCAGGTGGGTGGGGGCTGGGTGTTTACAAAGGGTTTTGACAAGAGAAAAAACCTACGTACATGAGGCAGAATGTGCAAAACGTATTGGTTTATTCATTAAACTATCGAAAAAAGTGTGACACCAAGTGGTTCAGTTCGGTTTTACTGGTCCGGACCGATATTATGCTCAATATCAAACCAGTTTGATCTTTTTTACACCAGCCAACTCTTCATGTGAAAAATATTGGTGAAGTTCCTCTTCAAGCTGAATTGAGAAGTCTGAACACTCTCTCTGTATGCCCTCCAGCCACGTAGAAGAGTCACAGAGTGTCATGTCAAAGATTAAACCCTTGTGCAGTATTCTGGTTGGCTACTGTTTTGATGTGACAGTCGGCCTTGCATGTGGACAATCTCAAGTGGCCCTGCGGAGAAGACTTTTGTTGTCACAGTAGATGTCTGGGCCGGCCAGGTATAACCCTTCTTCCCACACCTTATCATCTGCCTCTTAGCTTAGATCATATGCACCATGACAACAGGCAGCCAGAGAAACTGGTGTGTGTGTGTGTGTGTGTGTGTGTGTGTGTGTGTGTGTGTGTGTGTGTGTGTGTGTGTGTGTGTGTGTGTGTGTGTGTGTGTGTGTGTGTGTGTGTGTGTGTGTGTGGGGGGGGGCAATATATATATTGTCTGGGATTTGTTATCGTAATATGGCATAAGGAAAATCTACCGATCTACAAGCTCACAAAATGTCACATCATGACGCGTTACAAGCTTGTAGATATCAACATAAACAAGACCAGGAGACCTGGTTCTGCCAGACCCAGACTTCACATGACGTGTCAGCCTGTGTCTATGCCCATGTATGGACGAAAGGGGGACAGACTTTTATGGCTGGGGCCTAAGGACAAAGTGACCAAAACCTGTTTTTTGCCCATGTATGGAGAAAACAGGTACAAAACATGCCCATGTATGGACGAAAGGGGGACAGACTTTTATGGCTGGGGCCTAAGGACAAAGTGACCAAAACCTGTTTTTTGCCCATGTATGGAGAAAACAGGTACAAAACATGCCCATGTATGGACGAAAGGGGGACAGACTTTTATGGCTGGGGCCTAAGGACAAAGTGACCATGCCCATGTATGGAGAAAACAGGTACAAAGCCTCATGTAAGCCAGACCCCCTGGGTCCGGCAATAATATCAACATAAAGGTAAATGTGGCACTTAGGCTCTAATGTAGCCTGACAGCGAGTCGCGCGTTCCGAGTCCCGTTCCCAACGACCTTTGCTGCGTGTCTCTCCCCGTCTCTCTCTCCCTCTTTCCTGTCCGTCTTCACTTAAAACTATCAATAAAGGCAGAAAAGCCAAAAACAAATCTTTAAAAAAACAAAAAGACAGGGGTATTTGTTAACAAAATATATTGTGCCATTTGATTTGTCCATATTGGGATATTTTGTCATGTGTGACTGTGCACACACGCACACACACACACACACGCACACACGCACACACACACAAGCCCTTGAGTGTGTGCGTGCAAGGGCTTGGCTCTGGCATCATAGGAGGTGAATGGATGTGGTGTGTTTACCATCGGGGAGTGGTGACATTTACTATGATGTTTAAGCTCTTTGGGTGACTGTGCTACAAAGTTTGTTGGTGAAAACTGTGCACGACTGCGAGACAGATGGAGAGAACAAGAGACCAACAGAGAAACTTGAATCTGCTCCCGGGCTTCTTCATTGTCTAATGGAAACTACAAATCAAGATCCCTCTCCATATGAAACAGAGACTGTTTTTTGGGGTTTGTTTGGTGCTTTGTGGTCGACTCTCTCTACTCGAGATGCATTTTTAGCATTTGCTGATAAGAGAAATGTAAGCAAATCTAAATTCCTACTTCAAATACAGCAACTGCAAGGGAAACAGACAATGGAGATGCAATAAAGGCCTTGATGATATCGACGCTCTGGGCAAAAGAAGCTCATAAAGAGAGCTGCGACTTCAAAAACGTGGGCCAGTGTTTTTCTGAAGTAATGAGAGCTGTAATATAGTAGGCTGATGAAATGGGGACCCCATGGGCTGGAGTCCAGAAGAGGAGGGGAGAAACGCCTCTTGATTACAACGCCATTGGCTCTTCTCATAATGTTGTTCTCCTCTATTTTTTTTTTTTTTTTTTTTCAAATTAACAGTCAGCTTGTGGGGTTGGTCGTTTTGTTCAGATGCCAAGTCATGGCTGCATGCTGGTCCGAGTCCCACTTCCTTGCGATGAAAAGCTATTCAGAGTGGGTAAGTGGCAGTGCATGCAAGAGACAGAAAGGGAGGAGGATTCCCTTCTATCCCACACACAGCGGCCCAGCCGCTACACTGAATTAGGAGGTGGAATGAGATGTTTTGTTGGTGTTATTATGCTCACATTACGCGGATTGCTAGATCTTCCCCACTGGGCCCAGTGGGCTTAGTGCCTGACAGAGGGGGAATGACAGAGAGAGAGAGAGAGAGAGAGAGAGAGAGAGAGAGAGAGAGAGAGAGAATGAATGAATGAAAAAAAGAGAATGAGAGAGCGAGAGAGAGAATCAAATCCACCTGCCAAAAACAGCTGTCTGGCAAAATGAAAGCTTCTCAGGCTTGATTTAAGCCCAGGCGCGAAGGAGCGAGGGGGAAGGCAGAATGGAAATGGAGGGAGATTGGGGGAATCAGGCCTTAATGTGCTACGGCTTGCAAACAACCCTGGCCCTATTATACTGTTGGGGGGTGGGGGGTATGAACACGTCGAGCCTTTGTCTGCCTCTCCCTGAAACATTAAGATGATTAAGCCACTTCAGCAGTGTGAAAAAACAATGGCACTCAAAATAATCGGCGTCGGCTGAGCCACAGTCTTGGAATATTAATTGCGGCTCAAGCAAATGGGGGTTTCTGTTTTACAGGCACACAGCTGTGAAGCCAATTCTTTTTTTCTTCCTCATTTTATTCCTCGCCTGTTTGTTGTCTTTGGCTAATTAATTCTGGGCTTCTTCTTATTGGGAGTTTTCTGTACCCCCCAAAAAGGCACAGTGTTGTGTTTAAAAAAAGAAAAAACTTTAATATGCATATGCAAATGTTGTCCAGAGGGGATAATGATATGATTTAACTAGCATCGGCCTGCTCCAAGGACTACGATACCATTACAATGAAAGTCAGCTGGAACCACACAGCTTAAGATAGGACACGACCAGCATACAATGATACCTGTGGAGATCTGTGTCTGTTCCTGTGTGTACTGTCTCGCGGTGGTTCTCAGAGTGAGGTGCAGGGACCCACGGGGGCCTTGAAGGGGTTCCAGGGGGTTTCCAGCTAAATGAGGAACAGTTTAAACACGCCAATCTACAAGCTCACAAGGTGTCACAATCTGCAATTTTTGCTATTTTGGAAGAAAAGATTGCCTATAATAATAACAATAATATTTTTATTTTATGTGAGACAGATGTGGCCATATATGGAGATCTGTGTGTCTGTCTGTCCTTGTCCCTTTCATGGCCATTTATGGAGATCTCTGTATTTGTCAGTCCTTGTTCCTTTTATTCCCATGTATGGATGATGGGGGCAATGTTTTTAGGGCAAAATGTGGTGGACATTGGAGAGGTGGTCTGGAAGAACATAGCCAAAACGTAGCAGGAAAATTAATAACACAAAAACGATATTACCGCCGTGGAAGTCGGACCACTAGCGGATTTTAAATAAGGATAAGAGTGACTATTCATAGCATACCGTAGGCTTCTCTCTCCCTACCTGCAGTATACAGTTGTAGAAGAATCTACTATATCCAATCTAACAACTAAGATTTCCCTTATGGGGGTCCCTTGCAACATATCTTTTCAAATGGGTGTCTAATGCCTATTACATATCAATATGGGTCCTCCTGTTTGTGAAACACTGCTAAGCACTGCATGTTCTGAAGAACATACAAACATGCCTACATGTGTGTGAAAGAGTATGGAACGGACTGAGTGAGAGAGTGATGGTAGTGTACAGACTGGGAAAGTGGTGTTGTCAAACACAACAAACCTGATTCAATACAGCGTCTTTCATGTCACCAAATATTTAATTAACAGTGACTTCAAATAACTGTCTTTCAGCACAAAAACAGCAACCGGGGCTTGTGCTCGTGGGGATAATCTCATTGGTGGATTATGATCAAATTCCTTGGTGGATGGATGCCTTGGCTAGGTGCAACTTATTACGAGTGTGATTACTTACTGAGCAGTCCTAAAGTAATAGGGCTGTGCATTTTGATAGCCTGTTCCATGGAAGAGGCCAGACAATATTCTGTACAATATATATTTTTCCCCTCTGTGATTATACGGTCATGAACATTGCGAATGGTAATCGCCGTCCCAAGGTGAGAAGGGGTGTTTTAGAAAAAATATGTAAAATACAGCCCTGTCCCTGAACGGTCACTTTTCATTAAAAACACCTGCCAGGTTCACACAAGCATCCACCCCTGCCCCTCCTCTCCGCCACCCTGCATCGCTCCCCGGACTGACAACCAGCTCTGTTGACTACCTGTGGTCGTTAGCAGCATACTCAGTGTCAAGCAGAAACCATGGCAAATCAATTGTGATGCATTGTGAGCTTGTAGATCTGCTACATTTGCTACTGAGTTTTATGAATTATATATTAAAAGCTTGTGACTACATTATTATTTTTTTAAGGGGAGGCGTCCGGATGCCCCAATCGACGGCTGGAGCCTCCCGGCCCGCTTAACTGCGGTGGCAAAGGTCATGATAGTAAAATGATGGTTATTTGTACACAGCAGAGAGTGAGCGAAGGAGAGCGACAGATATATATATATATGAGAGAGAGAGAGAGGAGATAGATGGGAGGCCCTCTTGGAAAAATCAATGCTAATGACCAGTGAGTGCCGACACACACACACACACACACACACACACACACACACACACACACACACACACACACACACACACACACACACACACACACACACACACACACAAACTTGCTCAAGCTCAAAAACACCGATGCGAGTCACACACATTCTCTGTAATCACACTCGAGCTTTTTCACTTCTCATTCATGCACAGGCATGCAAGCACACGTACACACACAGGCTTGGGGGGTTGGTTGAGCCAGTGGAGCTGGTGTAAATGACTGACATCCAATTAAGACACCGTTAAGGAAGCAGTAGCGATCACTGTCTCTGGAGCTCATCGATTCCGGATGGGCACAGCTGTCTCATTACGCCACTAACTACCCCGCCCTATTTTTATTTGTTTATTTATCCTCTCCCTATACCAACTACCCTCTGTGCCATTAGCTGGCGACCGTTTTATCTCCTCCACTGGCCTCTGTCTGTCTGTCTGTCTGTCTGTCTGTGTCTCTCTCTCTCTCTCTCATATCTCACTCTGAGAATGACGGAGGTGGGCAGTGTGAAGGATAGTGGCAGAGTCTGATGTAGTAGGCAACACTGTGCCCACATACTGAGCTGACACCACAGAGGAGACCCCGTATTGGGGAGATGTGTGTGTGTGTGTGTGTGTGTGTGTGTGTGTGTGTGTGTGTGTGTGTGTGTGTGTGTGTGTGTGTGTGTGTGTGTGTGTGTGTGTGTGTGTGTGTGTGTGTGTGTGTGTGTGTGTGTGTGTGTGTGTGTGTGTGTGTGTGTGTGTGTGTGTGTGTGTGCGTGCGTGCGTGCGTGCGTGCGTGCGTGCGTGCGTGCGTGCGTGCGTGCGTGCGTGCGTGCGTGCGTGCGTGCGTGCGTGCGTGCGTGCGTGCGTGCGTGCGTGCGTGCGTGCGTGCGTGCGTGCGTGCGTGCGTGCGTGCGTGCGTGCGTGCGTGCGTGCGTGCGGCTTTCTCAGCATGCCAGAATGCAGTGATGTCAAGATAAATCAGAGAGGGAAAAGAGATTACACAGGGATTGTTCTTCTTCCCCATATGGGTTAAAACAAGGACAAAAAAAGAGAGTACAGATGGGGAGAATAAGCAAATCCTCCACAATTTCATGAATTTAATGAGAACCCCCACTGCAAAAATGTAAAAAGCAAAAGACCAGCAGGTGTTGGCAAAAAGATACACATCAACTACACACGTACACATTGTGTGTGCATGCCTGAGTGAGTGAGTGAGTGAGTGAGTGAGTGAGTGAGTGAGTGAGTGAGTGACGCACGCACACACACACTGCATTAAAGAAACAAAATCCGACCTGGGCAGTAGTCGTATGCAGTCGCACAACACCATGTTACACAACTCTCAGCTCTGTTAGACAAGCACTATGCTGACAGAGAAAGACAGAGAGATAGACAGAAAGAAAGTTCATGGACCCCCAAATCAAATGACTGATTAAATGATATTTAGGCTTTAATTAAATGTCCTAATTGTGTACGCAAGCAATATATTTATCGGTGAGACAGTCACTCATTCTTTTTGTTTTGTAATAATTTTATTATAGTGATATTAAACTACTCAATTGACTGGGGACCGGCCTGCAGACCCCTTCAAGGACCTCTCCCCATGGCACCCCACTTTGAAAACCACTGCTAATAGAACACAAACCACGTTGGTGTCAGAGCAGAAAGCTGTGTACACAGATCCCTGACACGTAGCTGAAGGAAAATGGTAAAAGACAATATGTACAATATGTATGCGTCTATCTACTGTAAGTCGATCTGGATAAAGACAGTGTCTGCTAAATGCCTAAATTGTACATTTATATGATTTATGTGAATAACTAGAAAACAAATCAATGTAACTGTATTAAAATCACATGTATGTCTGTCTGTCTGTCTGTCTGCCTGCCTGCCTGCCAGTACATCAAGCAGCAGGGGTCAGGAGGTAGCCAGGTTACATGGTAATCGGAAGGTTCCTGGTTCAATGCTGCTCAGCAGCTATACCATCGCTCCTAACAGATAAATTGGATTAAATGACATTCTGTGTATGTGCATAATGTACTCCACATTCCACTCTGATATCTCTGTCTTCCATTCTGTTTACACAGTAGGGAGGGTTGGTGACATGTGGTCGGTGGTGTGTGTGCGTGCGTGCATGTGTGTGTGTGTGCATGCGCGTGTGCGTGCGTATGTAATGCAGTGTCACACCAGTTCCACTGGCAGGCAGGTGGATTGTGTCACACCCCCTCACCTCGTTGCTGATGGGAGGGCAAGAGTGGAGAGACCTTTTCTGTCAATCATCGGACTGACTAGACTGGACAAAAACAACAGGGTCATCTTATACTGGCTGCACATTCTGCCATAACTAGAACATATCAGAAAGCACATTTCAAGACTTTTTAGCGATCGCAAACCACAACACAGGAGGTCACAGTGTCTTATGAGTTTCTCTGTTTCTGTACCGTTTACTGTGAGAATGGTGTGGTATGGCGTGGCGTAAATATTCCACATAGAAAAATAATCACGATTCCCGCACTTGAACTTGAAATACACAGAGGGGTTAAGGTGACTGTACTGAACAGTACACAAAATGTCAGCCATTCAAGGATTTCTTTGTACTTGGGTGGCGCAGGGGTAAAGTACCTGCCCACTACCGTGGAGTCTAGGGGTTCGAATCCACCGCAGTGCATCCGGCTTGCCAAGCGTCTATCTATACGAATAGAGTTGGCAGTGTTCGGAGGAGGGTATACTAGACCGGGCAGGGTGGGCTTTTTTTGTCGCTAATCTAGCGATTCCTACAGGATAAGGCAGCACCTGTCAGCGGGGAATGTTGAACGGGAGTTATGGGATGGAGGCGCTACATCCTCCCAGTGGGGGTGCCTCACTGGCAGGCGAACCAGTAGGGTTCGATAGCAGTGGCAAGCCGTGGGAGGTATTCATTGGCATTACCACTAAATTGGGAGGAAATAAGGAGTAAAAACTATTGGCTACTTTTAACCCATTAAGACCTGAGGCCGCTTCTAAACATTTTCTAAATCCTAACAGTTTTTCGGAAAAAACATTAAAAAAATAATTTTCACGATTTTTCAAAAATAGCAGATCTACAAGCTCGTAGCGCGGCACTCGGTGCCGCGCTATGAGCTTGTATATCTGCTATTTTTGAATAGCCTAAATAAATCTAAAAGTGACACAGATGCGTTCCAGGTATCAATGGGTTAAAAGGAAAAAAGGAAGAGAAATAAAAAGAAAGACACTTTACTTTTTTAAATAATAATAATAATAATCATCATAATAATCATAATCATCATTCATTTTAAACAAAGAAAACAATGAGAGTTATTTAATTGTTTTCCATTTCCAACATAAAACAAACGCAATGATGGCGAGCAATGGTGCTATAGAAAAGGTTAGAAATATGTTTTTAAGACTCGTTTAAGGATTTCACCTGAGTCTGACCCTCTAATCTCTTTTCTATAATGTGGGAGCATAATTGAATAGCATAATTCCACTAGAAATTGTTTATGTGGTTCAAGAACGTTAATGAGCGGGGGAAAAAAGGATTATGTCATTTTGCTTTTCAAGTAGACATAACAGCCACAAACTAAACCGAATATGTGGCAGCACCGATACAGTCATTTGGGCTCAGTAGTGTTGCCAGAGACACATGAATAATTCAAGAATACAGTGCTTTCTACTTTCTTTACACGCCAAACCCATCTGTCTTCACTTTGTTTCTCCCTCACAACTCTCTTCCTCTCTGTCACACACAGTGTGCAAACCCAGGTGTCTGTATGTGGACATGTACAACAGATACAGTACAATTAACACCATGCAGAGACAAGCATGTTATTATGATAATAGAGTAGGACTGCTGCCGGCAGGCTGTTTCAACACAAATTCACAATTGTTATTCTGAGCACAGCACAGAATGTTCTGTTTATTCATTGGCAGTGAGTAAAACAATACAATGTCCACAAAATCTCAAAGACGCAGGTTTTAGCTCGGCTTGCACACCAGACCATGGACATAGAAGAACCAAAGAATTAATGTGTAATTAGAGAAGAGCCAAAATGGCTGTGAGAGAGAAATTGGCCGTGGGGTGAAACATTAACACAAACATATCATCAGTGGCAGCCTTGTATTGATTGAAAAACAGGGCCTATGTAAGCGAACCAATGGCGGGCTGCAGTGCCAGTGACATGCTTTTTTTTTTTGCAGTCAGAAGCCACTATAGATGATTTGTCTCAGGTCTGCACGACACATACCAAGGCTGTGGTCACAGTGGTCACAGAGCGAAAGCCAGCTACTCACCTATTGTAGGTGATAATAATATTACTAATAGTAACAAAGTAATATAATGTTACTTTGTTACTTATACAAATTGGAACATTGTTACAGTTACTACTGTATGTCAAGTAATGTTTTTTTTCTAGTCATTTTGATTGGACGACCTCGGTTGAAGATTTATAGGCCAAAACGTGAAGTGTCCTCAGCCTGTTATAGCGCCACCATGCGGCCGATATGACAAATGTGGGGTGGAGGTTCTTCCTTGGCCTACTGGGGGTGTGCATGCAAAGTTTTACAATGATTGGTCCAATGGTGGCCGGGATTAGCTGCTCACAGACAGACTCACAGTCCATGCCTATTGAAAGTGCACTTCAATATTCACTTATGAGTCGCATGTCCTTTCTTTCACTGTTCTTGCTTAAAAGAAAAACAGGGTGTGCATAATGCAAATGTCCTTCCTTGTTCATCTGTATTGCTTGTGTTAACATATTCCATACTGCAACACCGCTGGGACAGCTAAAATGACTGAAGTGCGGACCAAAAAAGAGTTTGTTGAATTAATTCACATCTGCTTTTTGAAGTGCAGACAGTAGCTATGACAATGAACTCTGAATGAATTCTAACTACTGGATATTTAAAAGTCCAGCAAAACTGGAGAGAGATTTCAAGCAAACCCAAAAAGGTGAAAAGGCCCTTCTTTGTAGCTTAACTGCCGTTTCTATACAGTAACTTCCTTTTACAGTAATTCAAATGGAGGTAGGCCTAGGAGCAGTCCAAATTAAAAGGTATTTATTTTCAAAAGAACCGAATGCAGAGCAGTTCCCTCAACTATTTTCACAATAATCATCAGATTTTAAGCACACAAAGGCCCTACCACCACTAGCCGTGCACTGCACACGTCATATCCAACAATACCATCTTTTACCACTTTATATACTGTTGGAGGCCTAGTAAAGCTAAAGCCAATCCAGTTCACCTCACGGTGGCATTATGGCTAATGAGTGTATTAGTTGCAGGCTGTCACTGGGAGTAAGAGTCTACATTGATCTCTCGTCATCATGTTCATATCTAATGTTTTCCTGCATACATTATTGTGCTGCTGTCCCCTGAATACCTGCGGGAGTTGCTTTCACTTTTGAATCTCGCCATTTGAGGGGAAGCATATGTGAGGTATGACGTCTCACCGGGCGATTTTCACACGAAGGTGATGCTAATCGCAATGGCTGCTAAAGCCCGTTGTGCAAATTTATTTTTAGTTGGCTGGAAAATTTGCATGCGGTGCAATGCTGCATGTGTCATTTGGATTTCCATTATTCGTCTACCCTTATGGGGATCACATCTCCAGAAAAGTTGTTTCCTCTGAACAAACAGTGGGATCAAACAGAAAGGTACATTTTCAAAGGAAAAGTCATTTTTACTTAATACACTATTTCGGCAACAACCTGCAGTCCTGTACACACACCCCGCTTTCCCTACTGAGACTTCGGTGGAAAGGAATCTACATACTGTCTCGAAATAACTGCTACACTAATACAGGCGAGACTTCCGAGTGAGACTTCATTTCCAAAGAAGACCCAACAGAATAAATATGACGCAATCCACAGGCAAACAGACCACATGTATCGATTTACAGCTTCCTGTTTTTGATGTCTTTCATTCCTGTTCCTTGGCAAAATGTTCTCTCTCCAGCAAAATAAACAAACTCCAAAATCCTGTCACATTTTCTCGCCAAAAACTGCTACCAAAAAAAAGGGAATAAGTGGCTTGTCATGTCTGTTGCCAGGATAGCATCGCACATACAGTACTAGGCTGATCATTGGGGTTCTGCACTAATGGTGAATATTCTAAAATAATATGACAATTTAATGGAAATTTAATGCACAAAATGAGCCATCCAAAGACAAAAACTATACATAATGCAGTCGGCACTGTGGGGTGGACCAGAACTTGAATTTATTTTTCTATTTCTTCCTTTATGAATACAGTCCATAATTGCATTCAAACTCCTCCTCGCCTCCGCTCTTCATGAGGACAATACCACTTTCCCTGATCTCGTCTAAATAACTATTTTATGAACATTACAATCTTCATAGCCCCGTTCTTGATTACAGAGAGTCTATTTGGCAAAGAGTACAGGGCGGTGAGAGTTTTGGTTGTGCCCTTGGGACACATTTGGTCCTTCCAGTAAAAAGAGCCCACTAATGGAAGCAGAAGCCTGTGCTCCACTCCACAGTTTTTTTCTCTTCTTTTATTTTTTTATACAGGCAATCCGGCGCTTTTATGGTAATCATAAACCACGGCCAAATGGATAGTGGGGGTCGGCTCTGAGCAACAGGGAAAAAACAGCAGCGCCACCGTCTTTTTTATAGCTGCAGGGGAACAAGTGCTGCCACCCTTCTGCAAGTTCACACCAAAGCAGGTGTCAGTGCATGCCTAATGCGAACAAACATCTTGTGGCTCATCTTCCCTAATCCCTATATGTGCATATCTTCCCCCTTTCTTCCCCTTGCACACTGAACCCCCCCCCCCCTCTTTCTCGGTTATGAACCTACAGAGGACAGATGATCAAAAATGCATTGTCTCACTCTGGCAGATAGCAGGTTTCATGTTGAAAGTTCAATATCTGTTTTCTGTCATGTGTGCCTTGCACATGTGGTGTACTTTTTATGTGTGGAAGAAAACGATGATGAGGTTGAGGGTGGTGAGGGGGGGGGGGGGGGGTGGGTGTCAGAGAGAGCAGAAGAAATGGGAGGAGTTGTGTGGCTGGATAGTGCCAGTGGATCACTGTAACCCTTTTTTCAACACACAAGATGCAATTTTGGACACCGGTGTTTCTCTGTGCATGGAGATGCTTGATTGTGCCACAGCCTGATGCGGAATGCTAATTTATGTCCTCTGTCTTCCTATGGCTACATAATCATAATAGCTGGTAGCCAGCACACACTGGCTTGCCAGATGCCAGGAGAAACTAAGCTCATCCCCCCCCACCACCACTACCACCCCACTCCACCCCCTCCCCCATTTTGCTGAAGGGTGAAACACAGTGGAAGAGAAGCAATCGAAAAGAATAAATAAAGAATTAAAACAAAATTATTGCAGGAGGTAGAACTTATTTATTGGGCCCCGAGTCAATACATCTGCCCCGTGATTGTTGTGAGACCGTATCCGCTAAGCACAGCTATGCTCAGAATGCAACACGACGCATTACCATTAATGTAATCCGTTGTCAAAAAAGCAGAGCAGGAGGGGAAATGCTCTTTTCGGCGCGTGGGAGAAAAACGTGCGGCGTTAAACGATTCATTTATTAATATAATTGTCAATTACGGAGCAAAAAAAGGGAGAAGCACATTTAAAAAAAATAACATTAGACTGGGATTAGATAAAAGGCTACGTGATGATTTTACAGTGCAGGGAGCGTTAAGTGAAATAACGCTGCGATACTCTAATGTGATGTAATGCGGTGGAAAGCTTGGTAGGGAGGCTGCAGTGTCTAGACAGTGCTGTGGGTAGTAGGGTTGATTAGGTGGGTGGGTTGGGGTCAAGAGGCTGGATGTGTGTCTGACCGAAGAGGCTCCCAGCCCAATGAGGCTAATTCTTGAAAAGAGGGGATTGGAGATATTATTGTGATCAAGCAACAGTGAATGGTCCATTACTTTGCCATGAGTGCATTGAAAAGCCACAGAGGTAATCTAGAGGTAAGCATTAAGAGAGGTGAAAGCGTCGGAGAGAAGCTAAAATAAGAAATTGAGTGCAAAAGAACATAGTGAGTGAAGTTGCATTCACTCACCATGTCCCAGCCATTCCCTGTCAACCGCACACTATGAAAAGGAAAATGCAGAAATCTTCTGAATGAATGGGATTAAGGGAGTCTTGCTTCATTTCACGACGTACAAAGGATCCCTAATTATGTGCTATGCTACGGCAGTCTATTAGCAGCTAAATGTAATCTCAGTCGGTCAGACTTATATTGAGAGACCAGTTCAAACATACCGTGTTAGACAATGTAATCCATACCCATAGCCTCACAAATCCCCACGTGTATTAATTCGCGTCGCACCGTCCGCAAGATTAATAGTAGGCTGGGGCAGATGTGATAAAGATGAGCATGGGACAGTACGATGTCCCAATGGTTGCCTGTATACAGGGTAATTTGTATAGAGGTTCAATATACCAGTGCACAATTGATATTGTTAAAACCAATCAAATGTTATGGGCGCAAATGCTATGACGAGGCGAGATTGAGGAAGTGTTCTGGAGCCGATGGTGGCCACGGAACATCTCTGCATTGGGCTCCGGTTAGCCGGGTGCAACATCATAATTCACTCCAACACAATCAATGTGGGGTCAAATGGTTGAGCTCCAGGTTTGGATATGTGTTGACCCAGATATATGACAAAGCCACAAAAAATAACAACACTTTGTGTGTGCGTGCGTGCGTGCGTGCGTGCGTGCGTGCGTGCGTGCGTGCGTGCGTGCGTGCGTGCGTGCGTGCGTGCGTGCGTGCGTTACAGTATGGAAGAGAGTCTGTTTGTGAACAACTGAGTGCGCGCGTGCTTCTCAGTGTCAATGTGTTCGGGGTCAGTGTGGCAGAGGTCTAGAGCATTTAACCCAAGTAAAGCCATGCCCTCGGCATTGCTTAATGGCCTCCCCTGAGACACGACCTCCCCTAACTAACACACACACACACACACACACACACACACACACACACACACACGCGCTCTCTGACTTTGAAACGTGCATAATCTCCTCCGACAGAATATGTGCAGACACACGCCTACACCGTGCAGTATCTACACATTTTGCGTGGAGCTCATGTTGGAAATAGAGGCACAGTTATTAAATCACTCTTTATCGTGGGGCTTATGACACATCATACATATGTGAGTAGAGAGGAGGTTGGTGAACTGTTACTGTACTGTACGTGCCTCGCCATGGAAATTACAGAGACACGGCAGAGGTTGATGGAAGAAAATTGTTACTAGAGAGATACTGAATAATTTTGGATCTAGGGAAAAGAAAGGCCAAATTATACTGTACATTAGGGCTAGGTAATATTTCGATATCAATATTGTGACATGAGACTATATATCATCTGGGATTTTCTATATCGTGATATTGCAATATGGTTTAAGTGGGGTGTTTTTTCTGGTTTTAAAGGCTGCATTACAGTAAACTGAGTAAAGTGAGATAATTTTCTGAATTTAGCTAACTGTTCTGTTGCCTTTACCCATCAAAAAATGACATTGTGTAAATGTTTTGTGAAAGCACCAATCGTCATCCCCAGAACATCGTATTTAAGTCAAAAATTTGATTTTGTCCATATCACTCAGCCCTACTTTATGTATGCATGGGGACTTTTGAGTCCTTTTGGGATGTAGGACACGCTGTGCATGGTGACTTTTTGTGTCCTTTTTGTGATGTATAACACGCTGTGGCTTTCCAACTGTTGTGGTACCCGACACAGCATGAGGAGAGAATCCAGCTGCACTAAAGAAAGCAGTAATAACATTCACAGAGCGAGGAAACACACAACACAAAGTATCCTCTCTCACAGTCAGCTGCTCCGCTTTGAGCTGAACACAGAAAATGCACCCGTAAAGAGAAAGTAAATAAATGCAAGAAAAATCCCCAAAAGTCACGGTGTGATGAAACTGTTTGTGAGACGGTTCAAAGGCAAAAACAATCACACATTCTGACCACGCTAGGGTCAGAGAGTGTCAAGCAGCCAGAGAAAAGAGAGAAACAGAGAGGGGGAGAGAAAGAAGAAAGAGATCGGGCTGTAAAGCCATAAAATACAATTCATCTGGTCTCGGTCCCTGCGAGCAGCGTGTAATCGCAATGACACACCAGTGTAATCCATTTAAAACACTTCTGGCTCGGGCCTCGTAGACCGCTATGACTTTCACTGAGGAGGCTCGTGCTGTCGTCTCCATTCCGGAATACGTTTCGCTGACTGACTGCAATTAGCAAAAACATGTAAGCCGTCTTGTCTTCCACCTGCTCGGGTTGCCAGACGAGCTTGTTGTCCTGGATGCATTACACGCCTGGGCGAGAGTGAATGGGGGAGGGGGGGACGACACCCAAAGATAATCACCCTGGTTGTCTCAGGCGGAGGCGAAGTACGAGCCTATTCACTTGTCCAAAGACATGTAATCTGTCTCTTTCTCTCCTGTCGCCTGCCCGCCTTGACTCTCAGGCAGGACGGGGGCGGGCGGGCGGGCCCACCCAACCTGACTGGGCAATGAGCTCAGAGTAATGGTGTCACTGGGAGGGCTGAATATCAGAGAGTTGCTTGAGCAAACATTATCTCACACAAAAACATGTCACAATTGTGTCTGGAGGGGAAGGCTCTGGTGAATGATTACGCAGAGCGTTTTAATCTTACGAGAGGAAACACACTGGTGCTTTTGCATGTTGGGGGGGGACCAGGGGGCCAACCTGGGCTCCATTCCTACAAGTGTGTCTATGCATAAGATCCCGGCTAATTAAACTAATTACGCGCTCAGAGGGACCAAATTACAAATCTTGCCGGCATTAAACTGTGGATGATTTATGGTCCCCTATAAACTCTGCCCAGGACTGCTGCCCACCACTAGTGTTTATGCATCATTGGTTTAATTATAACTATTTGTTAATGGCTGTTCCAGCATGTCTGTTGTGGTGAGAGGCATGGGCCAAATAATATTCAGAGTGATGAGGCAGAGAAGTGATGAGTAACAGATAGTGTTATGCTAACCGTAGCTTCTTCAATCAAGACAGTATTGTGATTTGTTTTATCCTTCCATTAATCCATTAAGACCAGGAACGTGTCATTTTAAGATTTCTTTGGCTATTAAAAAATAGCACATATACAAGCTCATAGGTTGGCACTGAGTGCCACGCTATGAGCGGCCAAATACTTTTTTGGGCGGTTGACATGGAAAAGTTGGAGCACCACTGATATAGCAACATACTGTTAGGATTTAAAAAACATTTTTAGATATGTATTTGACCACAGACCCCCATCTCAAAATGTTTTGTTCCAGGGACCCCCCAGAAGCAAAGATTTGAGTTACAAATGTTCGCTTTGAAAAATATATATTCAAAGATTTGCACAAAGTTTCACGATGTTTCAAAGAAAATGCAGATTTACAAGCTCAAGCTCATTGTGATGCTACATTATATTAACACATTTTGCTGGGGACCCGCTGGAGCCCCCCCAAGGACCCCTGGGGGTCCCCAGACCCCACTTTGAGAACCAAAGCTGTAGAGGACAACCCAACTGCTGTGTGTCAACAGTCTAGGCATGAAAAGCAAACATGAAATGTAGGGGGGGGGTGGGGGTGGAGCAGTCAACTGGATTAGTACTCACAGCCATTAGTGTCAGCCAGCGGTGGCCTCCTAGCACCTTTTGTTCTGAATGAAAATGCCATTATGTGAAGTACAGAAAAAGAAAAAGAAACAAAACTTTATGGCACTCGGACGCTTGTGAAACTACTGTATGATCCTATGGCAATATCACATTTCCACGCCATTCGTTGTGGGGCAGATAAGTGACCTATACCTGTCATGACTACCCAATAAGACCCCCCCCATGAACATAATATAATACCTCCTGCCTTTTAAAAAGGGGAGAGGGGGAGGTGGGGGGGGGGGCAGAACCCTTATCTCACAACCAATATAAACTCCCATTTTCTCAGATCATATCACATTCCCCAAGTCAACAGCTCAATCTCCCTCTCCTCTCCGCCCCCCACCCCCCGCAACTCTTCTCCAGGCCACCGGATCCCATCATTTTTCTACCCCACAACCACCCACCCACCCCTCCATTCTGGGCCTATTAGATGGATCAGCTCTCTGCGTTTCTTCCGCACCTCCTCAGACAGAGAGATTGATTTGTCTACAGGACGCCTCTGACCTTTGATATGATCCGATAAGGGACGCACGGCCCTAACCAAATTATGCAATCAAAGGGGAGACACATTAGTAGTGAGAGGAGGGCGCTTTCCTCCCCTATAGGGACCAGGCATACCTCTTGCTTATTTTTCCATAGTGGTTACTCCCCCCCCCCCCCCCCGCCCCTCCCCCCGTCCGGTCAGCCCCACCACCACCAGACGCCCGTGGGGGGAATAAAAGATGTGTTTTCAAATTGCACTTTGGCTAAAGGCTCTTTGGGCCAAATTTAATTTTCACCTTGCATCGACTTTTGCCCTCACTCACGGCTCCATGGGTCCTAATGTTATCTATCATGTATTTCTGTGCACCAAGGCAGAGAACTGGCTCAGAAACTATAACAAAAAACAACAAAATACACAAAATACCTTCCATGCTTTTTCCTTGATGCTTTCCAGTTATCTGATAATCTGGACGGTTTTCAAAATCCCCTTGGAGCCACCCGCGTTGCCCATCATTGTATTTGGATTTCTATGCAGATGTGAGATGACCTTAACCAGCAGAGAACAAAAATTGCTCTTTTAATAATCCTTTCTTTAAGCCACCTCTTCCCCCACCGAGGCAGCAGTGAGTCCAGATGCTACAGATTTAAACATCGGCCTTGGATGCCTTCCCGTTTTGCAATTCAGACACAGCACACGTGCAGTGGGCCGCACACTTTTCTTCCCATGCTAAAAATATACGCCTGGGAGCGAGGGGTTGCAGGCCAGGTCCTATCAGCAGCTAGGTACAATTATGTACCAAGAAGAGTATAAATGAGCTGGACTGGTGATTCTAACTGGACCAGGTTGAAATCAAGCTGCTCTGAGGCCTCTGGCCACGTCCATGCAGGCCTGTCTTTCTTTCTGCATGATCTGCTTCGGCTGCTTCAACAGCATTTTGTCCACTTAATTTCTGTAATGTCTAGAGCAGGGGTCTTCAACGTTTCTTCAGTCCATGGACCCCCTAGCTGAGAGACAGATGAAGCAGGGAACCCCCCCCCCCGCGCCCCCCACTACATATTGTATAAAATTGTGTTGCAGTTAAACTTCTTTTATAGATTTGATAGATACCTTCATAGACTTGTTTGACAGCACTGTCATTGTGTAGCGTTGTGTTGGATTCACGTTAATGTGTATTTTCAGACAGATAACCACTCAAACCGTCAATACTTAGTTAACCTGACCTTTCACCCTGCACTTGGTCTGCTCTTTTTCCCCCTCTACACCAAACCTCTTTGGCGAAAGAGGATCTACAAGCGAAAGAGCGAAAGAGGATCTACAAGCTCACAACAAAGCCTCACGCTGCGAGGCGTTGTTGTGAGCTTGTAGATCTGCTATTTTCGGCTAAAGTTCCCCTCAGAATAGGGATGCGAGGGTTCAAGTGGTAAATGTAAACAAATGATCCTATCACACAAAGATTTGGCGGACCCCCTGTAGTAACTCTGAGGACCCCTTGCAGGGGTCCCGGACCCCCTGTTGAAGACCCCTGGTCTAGAGAACAGATGATGCCGTTGCATATAATAATCATCATTATAATAAATGAAGGTGAAGACATCATCTAAAACAGGTTTAGCCAGACGCAATACATCTCAATCTTAACTGGACCTATTTAAAGCTCACTAATGCCCTCTCCTAACCCCTAATAAGCCCATGTAGAGATAAAGGCTAGTGATAATGAAACAAATCTTTCGTAAAAGTGCACAATGCTGTGAAAACTTAAAAAACAGCGCTCTTGGCAGATGACAGCACATAAATTGGCACGACTGCAAAGACAACGCTTCAACCTCTACCTGCTCTGACATTTTTACTGAACCGCTGGTGTGTCAGGGCTGAGCGGATCTCTGTGGCAGCCCGCCTTAAACAGTTGACGAGGCAGACAAAACAAAGGATGGGTTTTGACAGTCAGACCCTTTTCTTTCTCTGAAGCACAGGGCAGGACAACAAACGGAGGTGGGTGAGGAGGAGGGAGAGTAGGAAGGGCAGGGTGAAGGCGTGGTAAAGCATACGAAAACTTGTGTGGATCCACGATCCACCCGGTATCACTGTACCCATGCAGGCCTGTCCGTGTTTAATTTGTACCGAATCCCCCTTGGCGAGTCGGAACGCCTCCGTATACTGTTTTGTTTGTAGTCTTAAGCCAGGGGATTGCTCAGGGTCTTACATGAAGAAAAAAAAAACACCTAGTATGGTGCTGTACCAGGGAACTTATGCAAAACCCCTCATTGTTATTCACTCATGATGCTGAAGGATCTGCTGGAAACCCAAAGCCAATTCCACGACAGAGCTGCAAGTGTGTGTGTGTGTGTGTGTGTGTGTGTGTGTGTGTGTGTGTGTGTGTGTGTGTGTGTGTGTGTGTGTGGTAGTGTACATACGTGGTACGCCAGGGCTAAAGGTGCACACATGAGCCATTACAGTACAGATTGCGCAGGTCCTTCCAGTGCCCTGTGTTTACTATTCAATTGAACAATTTTATGGGATCACAAGGAGCCTTGCGAAAGATTTCACCTAAATGATTAAGCTTGGTACACAACAATGAGTGGTGCCTGCTTTTGTTAAAGGGATCTGGGGAGTTTTTTGCTTTTTCCCCCCTTATTAATCAGATTCAGACAAACCCATGGATGCATTTGTATGTCTCTGTGTGCAGTTTAAATGTATGTTGATCAGTGAGTTTTGCTTAGCCCAGCTTAGCTCAATTCATGGATGTCTATAAGTAGCAGCTGCACTCAAAAGTACATAAATACATTCTCCAAAGATGGATGGTCTAACAAAGCCACACTATTAATTAACAGAAAATGTTATCAAACAGCCACAGCGGATATATTACAGAAGATGAAGGCTAGTTCAAAACTATAATGTAATTATTAGGATTTGTACATGTGAAAACAATTGTTGTTTAATGTTAGGCTCAGTATTAAACCCTCAGCTAAGGAGATATTCCCAAATTGTGAGAGGAGCTGTTACTTTACTTGATCCAATAGACATCCAGGAATTTAGCTAAACTAGGCTAAGCTCACCAACATACTTTCAAACTGCACAGAGACAAATGAAAGGCATCCACGGCCTTGTCTGACTAGAAAAATTCCCCTGAATCTAAACTATCGCTTTAATGTGCTAGAAAGTGTTCATTTCTATGAACTCGTTTGACATCGTTACAACACCGCCTTCTCTCATCAACATTTGCTTTAAGTCAATCTTTTAGTATTTTTTATGTTTCTCCTTCATGACATGATGCTACATTGAAGATTCAGCTCAAACAGCTAAACAGTGAAAAAAAATAAACGATGTGCTTCCTTTAGCTTTATTAATCCTGGCAGCTCGGTTGCACGGCATCGACGCCTAGACTTTCTGCTATCATAACTCTTTTCTAATTCACTCAGTGTGAGACAGGCCTTCTCTGTCAAACTGAATTTACTCTCTGAGGAGTAGCTCCCCTTATGACTATCACCCACTGCTAGATATTCATTAGGGGGGAAAGGGGGACAGAAAGATTTGAAAAGTGTGTGAACTCTAACACAGGTACAGGTTTGTCCTCTTTCTCCTATATATATATTTTAGAGTTTGTACTCTAGTCTCCCAGCATTCTGCCAGCACTGCAGTAGATTCAACCACATGAACCCTCGCTTTCCTATTCTAGGGCAAACATTAGTCAAAAATTGCAGATCTGCAAGTTCACAAAACGTCGCAATGCAACACAATGTGAGCTTGTCGATCTGCGATCGACAAGCTCGCCGATGATATAGTGTAGAGGGGAAAAAAAGGAGGGTCCCTAGTAAAGACCCCTGGGGGACTCTGGTCAACAAAGTATGGGTTTATGTGGTTAAATGTCAAGGGTGAGGCTTGATCACAAATAGTCCTCTTACAGTCCAATCAAAGATGATGGGGCCTCAGGGTCTGGTGCAATACACACACAAGACAGAGCAATCTCAGCACACAGCAGTATTTACAGTACAGAACCAGCAGTGGGACTCCATTCATTGAAGTATGCATAAAGCATAATTATCCTAGTCCCTTTGGATCATCCCCACCAATTATGTGAGGTGATGTTCAAGGAAATCCATAATGCATAGATTTAAATGTCAATTTAGTCCAGTTTAGACTTTAGACATTAACAGGATAAGAGTTCTCTACATGTGCTATGGTAGTGCATACTCATGAATTCTAGATTGGCTGAGCATGAAACAACATGAATAAATTATCTGCTATGGACACTGTATTGCCACACTGCATCCTGATGTGATTGTATTTTTACAGTCCTTGCGATGAAACCAGTGCTAATCAGACGCTGTGTGCTTTATTATTGCACATAGTAAGTGAGTTTGCTTATCCCTTCTGCTTCTTTTTCCTCAAAAGCTGTGATTCCCTGTTCTCTTCTCTATGGCGGAAGGCTCTCAGATAACACCCGGGCAGATCTAATTGATTTCCTTTTTTTTTTTTTTATGTCGGGTAGGGGAAGCAGCATCGAACTGTGTAGAGTACCCTGGCTCCGGCTTGCCTACATTCTTTACTTGCTTCTTTCTTTTTTTTTACACTGCTCCCCAGATCCATGAAACGTATGAGGCCACCAAATCGCAGACAAGAGCATGATCACACAGAAAATGTACACGGTATGTAGGCAATTTAGACGTAACTTAACATCATTAACCAAGCTTGTGTCTAACAAATTAAGAGGAGAGAAGAGATGTATTATGCAATGTGTGATGCAGTGTATTACAATAAGGTACATTAGACAGTGTCTATTATTGTTTGCTCAGGCATATTTGTGAGTTCCTGACATGATGAGGCAGAAGGACATCACTGTTTTTTCTCTCCAATGCAAGATGGATGCTGGTTTCCTTCAGGATATTAAAAAAAAAAAGTCTAGCAGAGGAAGGACATTCACCACAGCGATCTCTGTTGAGGTGAATTCCAGTTTATGCTTGGCTGAGCCTGGGTTGGAGGCACCGCCGGCCTGAGAGTGAGGTGATGTAACGAGGACAACAACTAAACTACTGCAGAGTGCATCCAAAAATCTTGGCTCAAGGTAAAGAGGACGGGGCATAATTTCTTAAGGGGGCGATCACCAGCTAAATCATATTCCAAGGAAATATCGTTAATAGCCTCTATGTTTGGCAGTGCACCATCTAAAGCCTACTCAGACGTATCACATAAGCCCCGCAGGAGGTGGATGGGTGTGCCAAATATGGAAAAGTGTAATTCTATGCCCAGGGCAGGGTGATACAGATGCTACTGTACACGTGCATGTAATCCCTAAAAGCATTGTGCACCGTTTTCCTTACGTTATGTTGTTAAATGATATGCAGTTCTTCAAGGGCTAAGACGCAGATTCACTGGTATGGTTTTAAATTAGTTATAAGATACCAATGCTAGAGTTTGCAGCATTACCAAGGTGAGAAGTGATTAGCAGCAACTTATTTAAAGCAGTGTGCTATTATTTTAATATTTTTTTAAGTAATACTTCACTGATACAGTATATTCTTCACAATAACCATTCTAGATAATTGTGTTTGTTTTTTTAACCACTTCTCTAAATACAATCTTTAGTCGCAAGTGTCTGGCTGGAAATATTATTATTATTATTATTTCTTTCCTAAATTTAGAGTGGCCAATAATTTTTTACCCCTTTTTCTCCCCAATTTCGTAGTTATGCCAATTAATTCCTCCCCACACACATTTCTGTGTTGTCACTGCTGTCGTATCCTACTGACTCACCTGCCAGCGAGGAGCCCCCACCAGGAGGACGTAAAGCCTTCGTCCTACTCCTCCCGCCCAACACTCCGGCTTCCCTCCCCCAAACACGGGCCAATTGTGTTCGTGTATACGCTCGACAAAGCCGGATGCACCACGTGGATTCGAACCCACAACCTCTGTGGTGATGGGCAGTCACTTTACCACTACGCCACCCGAGCGCCTGGAAATGTATTAATTAATCTATTTATGAAAAGGTTAAGGAGGTAGGAAGTTTTGCAAAGTTCTAAACTCAAGGATAGAAAAATGCCTGGAGGAGGATGTTGCCCCCCCCCCCCAAGGTTGGTGCCCTGTGCTGCAGTACCTAAAGCCCTTCCGTTAAGCCCCCACTGACTGTACGTAGACAGGACAGCAAAAAACATTGTTCAAATGTCATAGTGGGGTAACTAGTGTATCCCTTATTCTTATCCAAATAACATATTTTTTTCACTGAACCAAACCGAAACATCTATGTTGCATGTGTTGGCCTCTCACACATTGTCACTGAATGTCATCAGAACCAAAAGGTCTCCACTGTCTACAGAATATACATGATTAGCAGGCATAACTGTACTGTTAACAGTCATAAAGAGAACCAGTCAGCTGGCAATACAGTACGAGTACCCAGGCTACATATCTGAGTGACTCTGTAAGGAGAAAAGGTGGAAGGAGGAGGACAAATATGGAAAAAAGATCATAAAGAAATTCTACTTTGAACTTTATTAATTGCAGAAGGCAGCAATAAGCAGTAGTTCACATTCCCACCTACTGTGTCATATACTATATATCAGTCCAAATTGCTCTGATGTTGCTCGCAGTGGGCAGAAGTAGCCGTTTAGCAACTTTATAGATGTCTGAGTTATGACTGGAGCCAAGTGCCTGATAAATAAACAGGTGAAGAGTTACATTTCACAGCTTTTCCAATCAACTGCAGAAAAAAAAAGCAGCTTTGTAAGTGAGGACTTTGTTTACGTGTGTGCATGCGTGTCAATTACATTTATTTATCCACTGCATGTTGTCTACGGTATGTGCATGAAATGCTTGATTACTTCCGTGTGCATCCATCAAATTACAAATCTCCAGGCTGCTAATGTGTATATGGAGGCATGAGCAAGTGTGTTTAGCATGTAAACCACACACACACACACACACACACACACACACACACACACACACACACACACACACACACACACACACACACACACACACACACACACACACACACACACACACACACACACACACACACACACACACACACACACACACACACACAGGTCTGAGGCTGCATGACTAGCAAATCGACACTTGCTTTTCATGAGGAATCTTATTTTGTCATTTTTACTGGCTTTGAATTGGATGACCAAATTGAGATGGCATCTCGTGCAACACTGTCGAGAAAATAATTAATTCTCAGGGTTCTCAGCTCGTAGTGTCGGAGCATCCAATGTCGTCGAGGGGACGCTGGCAGCCCCCCGACTGAGCAGGTGATGGGAAACTCTGGCAGCAAATGCATCAACCGGCACAAAATGAAAACTCACCATATCCAACAGTGTTAAGATGTGGATAAATAAATAAAACATTGCCACCATGAGAGAAGAGGCAATGTGACAGAGGGATTTTTTTTTCCCTTCTACTTTCATGTTGGCAGGCGGAAAACAGTTTGTTTTTGGGATGAATCAGAATTTTGTGAAAGCGCCTGCGCCAGGTGTATCTAATTATCTGTCAGCGCATTCTCATTATAAAACGGCCCCTGGGATGTGGGCATTCAGCTTGTCATAACGAGCCTTGTACGGTAATCAAGGTGTTCCATACAGTAGCAACAAGGGAATAATCTTATACCTTTCCATAGGTCCATGCCTTCTGTTTTCACCTACTATCAATTGATAGGGATCCGAATAATGTTTCTACAGTACACAGTATACTCTACTCGCTCTTGCTCATTAGTAATAATAGTGAACAGGCCAGTGGAATAAAAATCCTCACATCGTCCTGAGTAATAGACAGTACACCCATGCGTCAACCTAATTTGTACTCTCTTTTTTTAATTGATACAAGTTGATTAGCAGCTGTTGAGCCAACAGTTTGTCACCTCAGTCATGGTCTCTTATGTCACATGGAAGGCTTTATAAGCTATAATTACACCTCGCCTCTCTCTCCCTGGGGAGATGCAAGAACAGGTAAAAGTAATGAGGGTGTGTTGGAAATGCGGTCGCAGCAGCAGAGCCATCCACGTTGAAGGATAATTAATGGAAGGAGGAGAGCGGAAACCTGACTGTAGGAAGGGCATGGGCTCTAAGGCCATGAAGATGGAGCTTGTGCAACTCTCAGCAAGCACACGGAAAGACCTGTCCTTCTTCTTCACAACCTGAAGGCATTGCTCCAAAAAAAAAAAAAAAACATCAAATAATGACTGATGTGGTGACAGCAAATAGTCTTGGGAGCAGCACTCACAGGGAGGAGGACGGCAGAAAAATTGCCGAATGGCGACAATTTTGTGAAATGGGAGTGGTGCCTGGAAAAGGGATGGTGGCAGGAAATACTTACATGGGACTAATCCATGAAAGCCTTGCAAGAAATTCACTGACGAAATCCGCTTCACTGGTGAAAACTGCTTCCCTCTACACAAGCAGAAAACTGACCTTCGCTAAAGGACTACCTTCATTGAATATGTCTCAGCCAGGGTGTAGCGTAGCCCTGCTTAAAAAATGACTCTTCAAAAGAAAGGAACGTATGCTCCTGTCAATTTGTTTACCGTTTCAGTGAGGGTTTTATTTATTGATTAGTTTTCCGTAGTTTTATGGTTATATATAGAATGCATTTATTGTTCTTGTTAGCAGATTTCTTCAAGCCAAAACTATACAATGCCTGAGGAAATGCAAAGAATGAGCTGTGTCCAGTGACTTTAGTTTTGACGATTAATCTGATTAAGCACAAGTGGTATACACTATACAGTGGAGCAACACAGAGAAGCCCAAATGCCACATACAGTAGAGCCAATATTTGTTCTGTCACAGACTCACAACATATAAATTGTGTCCGTGTGTGTGTATCTCGAGAACCGTCCGACTGACTTCAAACTCTGCTCACGCGTCGCCAACCCGAAGGAGTGCTGTGCGGTTTGGCGAATAGGCGGTTGTCCAGAACCACCGATCCTACTGATACACCCATATATATATAGGCAAATATGGAGATCCGGTTGTCCAGTATCACCGATCCAACCACAATGCCCATATATGGTCATGCGCATATATGGGACAGACCGACTTCAAACTCGGTGAGCGCATCGGTGAAGACTCGAGGGAGTGTGGTGCCCGGCGCCGAGTCGTTTGGATATGTGGTTGACCAGAACCGATGATCCAACCGATATGCCCATATATAGGCATACTGATGACATCAGGGAACTCCATGTGTGGGCATAAAAGGGACATGGACAGACAGACTGGTAAAAATGTCCCTGGAGTACTCTGATGTCATCATTATGATGTCATACTGACATCATAGCCTGGACTCCATATTTGGCCATGCCTGACACGGAACTCCATATATGGGCATAAAAGGGACACAGACAGACAGCTACAGTAAACTAGACCGGCAATTTGTCTAGTTTAAACAACAATCTATACATGGTCTGCTTGGGGACCATTCGCTGGTGGTCCACATGCCACCAACGAATGGTCTAAAAGCATAGCGATTCACATGTAATGACACCTTTTTCTATAGTGCCAGTATCCTATCCGACTGTATATTAAAAGGAGACACTACGTGGAGCGGAAAGGCAGTCGGATCAGCTGATGTTCAAAAATCACACCCAGTGTGAAGTGAGCGGTGCTATTTAAAAACAACAGTGGTCATCACAGCAGAGTCCTGCAACGGGCCGGGTACCCACGGATACCCGACGGGTACCCGCGTTTGACGGGTGAAAACGGGTGAAAATTTTACTTTGATAAGATCACGGGTACGGGCACGGGCGGTACTGAACTAATCGCAGGCGGGTATCATTTTATTGTGAAAATCAGAGAGCACTGTTTCCGCCCAAACAACGTCACTTGTGTAACTTAACACAGCACAACTGCATGGAGCATGCTCATGCTGGTCAGTTATCTTAACTCACAAAAACACATTGAACATCCTGTTAAACCTTCAAATTAAAACTATCTGCTGACATAAACAACGACACATGTGTGCTGCGTAGATGCGCGTTCGCGCGTGGCTTAAGCTCGCTCCTCCGTCTTCACTTGATTTCTGTACAAACCTGACCACACCGCAGCGAGAGATACTGTATGTTTAATGTATGTAATATGTTTTGCTAACTCTTGTTGTAAACCTATTTTCCCTTTTGGAACATTAATAAAGAATTTGAATGTAGCGCTGTTGTTGAAGGCTGCTATCTTTTTCAACACACTTTTGAATAGGATTTACATTTTACACGGGTAAACGGGCGGACAACGGGTTGTTTATTTGACGGGCGGGGCGGGTCTGGTTCGTATTTTGAAATAATCACGGGTGACGGGTCGGTCTACGGATCTGAGTATTGACGGGTGGGGCGGGCGCGGGTTCTCAAAATTGGACCTGTGCAGGACTCTGCATCACAGTGATGGAAGCTCACTTAAAAAAAATTTTTTTTTGAAGTGTGTGGTGCTATTTATGAGTTATGAATGTCATCATGCGTCTCGCTAGCCAATCACAGTACTGAGCAAAGGGTCTGAATACTTATCAGCCAATCACAGTACAGCGAAAGACAAATTTTCACGACGGATGGGTCATGGGTCCCAACCCCACTTATAGGAGCGGCTACACCGCTAAACAAATAGCTATAAATCCGCAAATCCCCATTTATGAACCCTGATGTCATGACGTCATAGTACTGACTTCATAGACTGGCCTGTGCTCCATATTTGGGCATGCCTCACACTGAACCCCATTATAGGCATAAAAGGGACACAGTCAGACAGCTACCGAAATCTCTGTATAATATGGGCATAAAAAAACTGACAAATAGACGTGCAAGGGTTGTTCACACTGAGCACTGTAACTATACCTATATAATTATAATTATAGTTTTAAAAATCGTCAAGTGGATGGCAGAGTTCACACCACTAACTACAGTATAATAAATACAATGGTGAAAGGTATAGCTATAGTTATCATTATAGTTATAGTGCTCAATGTGAACGGCCCAGTCCCTGAGTAGTGCGGTGCCCAAAGGGCAATGGTCTAGTTGTATAAAACCACCACCAGGTGGACATGAACATGAAAAATTATCAACCACATCAAACCACAACGCCCTCAACTGACATCTGTTTGAGCGGCTTGTAAGGAAATTGACACAGGATTAGGGCTGGACAAAATCGCTATTATGTTTGACCAAATACATCAATAAACATTATGAAGATCATAAAAAAAGATTGTATTGTGACATTTTTTTTTTTTAAATCAAAGATAGCGAAAGTAGCAGATCTACAAGATCACAACTCATTGCAAGCCAGTAGATTGGCTATTAACTATTTTTTAACCTATTTGAGATTAAAAAAAATATATGATAATAAAGCTTGCAACCAGATTATTATTACGATATCTTGTCTCATATCATGGTATCAATACAAAATTGATATATTTCCCAACCCTACATAGGATACAAGCTCCTTAAATCAGATGGCTAGCCAGTAGGACATCGCTGCACAGTGTCTGAGTTACATGTTGGTTATGTGGATCGTGGATTTTTTTTCTTCCCTGCAGCCAGCACATTTCCATGACGAAATGAGATGAGAAATGGGTCGCAAAACTTGCTTACCTGTGCGACACATTAAACCTGCTCAATGGTCTCAATCTGTCACTTCAGGAATGGCAATTGAATTTAAGTGGATGCGTTCAAAGCCAAACTGTGGTGACGGCGAGTGAACAGGGGCATATTTGACATGTTCCAAACATTAGGTGGGATTGTGGGAGACTGACTGAGACCTTCCTTCTCCCAGCTCGTACGTGATCACATAGCTTCACTGTCATGGAGTTCGAGCACCGTTTCCCGTTCCCAACCACCACAGACCCACAAAGGGCAAACCTTGTAAATTAAGAAGGAACAAACCAGTGACTATTTTCTGTACAAATTACAATGATTTACAAATTATAATGATAAGAATAAGAATACAGAATAGAGAAGTCAGATAACAGCAGGAGGCAGATTACAGTATGTAAAAAAATAATGTACATTCTATAGACATTGTGTGTTAAAACATTTATAGGTCTAAATATTTAATAGGCTATTTCAATCGCCAACCGTAGCCCCAACAACATCAACTACAATCCAAATGTTATATTCTTCTCAAGTTTCACTTTGTTGGATTGTATAGAGTGTAACCCTTAACTACTGTGTTAATGTTAACTCCTCTATTTTGTGATGTCATGCACCTACTGTGGCATTGTCGGCTGTGATGATTGGTCTACTTTTGAGGGGCAGGGGACATCAGACATACATAATACATTCATTCATACAGACAAATCCAGACTTTGGCTTTTGGCCATGCCGTAAAAAAAAACTGAAACGGATAGCTAGATCTGTTCTATCTGGCATAATCCATGTACCCCACAATCCAAATGAACACTTAATGTGCCTACAATCAGCAAATCTCCAACCCCAGGGAAACATTAGTGACGCAAAGCTAAATCCTGCCATAATCACAGTCCAAAAGGATCCACCCCATGAGTCTCTATCGGTGTAGCACATGACCTCTTAACACGATACATGATATCTCACGGTAAGGCAGACCAATTACCATAATAAAGCACAGTTAAAAGTGCATGATTGAGCAGCCTGTGGCCATTCTGGCAGTTCTAAAATTCTAAATGCCTGCATGTCATGGTTTGGTGGCCCCTCCAGCATGCTTCCCCATTTAAAGTTCCTTTTAAAAGGCAACACTATCCTCCCCACCGTCTCCCACTGGACTGGCAGACTGTAATGCTATTACCACCCCTCGATGGTCATGCTCACTTAGCCCTCTGCCACTCTGGGCTGGCCAGGGAAGACACATCCCTCTGCCTGTGTGCCCTCATTTGTGACTTCTTCGCCTCCGCTTTGCTTGGTATAAAATGCTGCGAGGCACACAAACTTCTCAGCTCATTATTTTGCCTTTTAGAGGTTTGCCCATTGTTATTTCAAGCTTTAAAAATAGGACTGCAAATCACAGCTAATTGGCTAAATAGGAATCACTTGTCAGAGGTAGCTTGGAAATACTCTCCAGCCGAGGATGGATTATACCAAGCTTTGGCTACTGTAGATAACTAGCAACTGGATTTAAGTGGCACTGATGGACTATAAAATGCATACTGTATCTCTCTCCTGACATATGCTCCACTGTGTGCATCAGCATTCAAAGATGACATTAGTCTGTCCAATGACAGTTGAACCCCACAAGAAAATCAGTGAGTCACTCCACCACATCACCTGAGGCAGGCACCCTTGTGCATGTTCACTTAACTTATACACTCTCTCTCTCTCCATCTATCTCTCTCTCTCTCTCTCACTCACACACACACACACTCACTCACAGAGAGAGGGGGGGAGAGGGACAGATAAAGAGAGAGAGAGGGGGGGCAGAGAGAGAGAGAGAGAGAAAGAGAGGGGACAGAGAGAGAGAGAGAGAGAGAGAGAGAGAGAGAGAGAGAGATGCAGAAACACACCCTTGAGTGAAAGCTGTCACTTTCATATTAATCAAAACGAGCTTCATGCAGCTGCCAATATCTAGAGCACTGCTCATTCAATACAACTTTCTCTTCCACAGCCTGACAGCCAACACACACATTCAAAACAAATGGCATCAGTCCCATTCGGTGCAACATTATGTGAAAGATGAGCCCATATCATTTGTGTGGCCAAAAGCCCAGTCGGCATTCTTTCTGAGAGCAGGATTTGTGATGACAAACGATAAATTATTCAGAAAACAGCTTATTGCTCCCGTGACCGTCTACAGTATATGGGCTATTAGGGAGCAGCATCCGACCTGTGCACAAGTGTGCGCGCTACGTTATCCGACAGCATAGATCCATAAACACGCAAACATCTGCGTCCTGGGCACTGTCCATTTCCACTTTCCACAATAAATAAGGCAGAAAGCCCCAAAAATATCTTTAAATAATACAAACAAAAAAACACAGCATGGAAACGGTGGATAACTTAACAAACAAAAGCCACTTTTTTTTAAAGCATGTGTGGTCTCTTCGCCAGTGAAAATCCCAGTTTAAAAAAATGTTTAAAAGTCTGCTACTTACTATACACGCAGAAGGTTGAACGCAAAGCCTCGGCAACTGCAACAGAAATAAATAAACGTCACAATAAAGCTTCTCTCTCCCGCCGAAAGATGACCGAAATTGCAACGGCTGCACGAGCTCGACACAATTATTGTGTCGAGCTCGTGCAGCAGCCGTTGAAATTTCGGTCATGTTGTTATATTTCGGTCATAAATAACAACATGCTAATTGTCTTTTAATTGTGTGCAGGTGTGTGCCTGAGTTTAGTTGCCGACATTAAAATATCCACACTTACCAAGGTGTCCGGATAAAAAAAACCCGTAAGGAAATTCCAGAGGAGTCTTTTTCTTTCTTCTCTCCAAGTCTCAGAAAACAGCAATGCTTTTCTTTATTCCAAAATACGGGGCTACCAGGTTGAAACTGAAAAAGAGACACCAAGAAAACAGCCACAACAAATTCCATTAGAAACGGAGTTGACTTGACCCCCCCCGGCCCCCCCCCCGTCCCAACCCCCCCCCCCCAAAAAAACGTGTTGACATAACACCTGTGATGATGATGAAAAAGAGAGGGGAAAAAGGAAAGAAAGGGGGGGAAAAAGAACGAGAACTCATGGACAAATTCGGAAAAAGAGAGGGACGGAATAAATACCTGCTCTCTTTATGAATGTCCTCGGTAAAAGACGAGAGAACGACACACTAGTGATAAAAGTGAGAGCTAAGCTTAATTCTTTGGGAAGGCAGCCGGTCGCGTATACTGTCAGATTCCACCACACACACACTGCTCCTGGCGACGGCTGAAGCAACGCCGGAGAACGGTGTTGCCAGATTTTGAGAGAGAAATAAGCAACCAGGTGTAGGAAAACAAGCCCAAAAGAAGCAAATATAGGGCCTTATAGGCCATTATGAGCACTTTAAACCACTATATACATTGATAGCCGATCTACAAGCTCACAACAGGTCACGATGCGATGTGTTGTGAGCTTGTAGATCTGCTATTTTCTAAAAAATCTTGAAATAAAATGTGGAATATTTTAAAAACATTCTAACAACACAAATCTGGTACGGGGGAGCTCCCTGGCACAAAACATTTTCAGATGGGGGTTAGGGGAACAAATATATATTAATTTGGGGGTCCCGACATGAATATAATTGAGAACCACTGGTTAAAATAATTTCAAAATTGTGAAGACAGCCCAAATTACACTTTGAAAACAATCCCAAAAAAACGCAACCACCAATATTTACAATTAAGCAACTTCACAGAAAAATAAGCCCAAAGTCGCTTATAATAAGCGGACATGGCAACACTGGTGGAGAGGAGAGGAGGGAGGACCACATCATACTGGATGATGCTTCCTCATACCTGCATTTCCACGTCCAACCACTTGATGGCCGGCTAGAGGAGCAGGATAATACACTGCTGTCCTCATGCAATGTATTTACATACCTTTTTACCTGTGTTCAGTGTTCAGAATTAATAGCTAGATAATTAGGTAATCAGCATCAACATACTCTTGGTCTGAAAAGCCCCTAGGGCTTTTTGTGTTATTCTTTTAACAATCATTGTAAATCAATCATACGTCACTAATTGCAAACTGTTAACCACTTAAACCCCATATGGGTAACCCGAGTCCCTCAGGGCTCAACACTAGTGTCTTTTCTGTTTTGTGTTATCGTGTTATTGTGTTACAAGCTCATCACGAGCTTGTCGATCGGCTATTTTCAGCGAAACCTTTCCCCACAAAACCGATGTGGATTTAAGTGGTTCTTAATAAAGTATTCAATCAATCAATTAAAACTATGACACATATAGCGGTTGAATGTAAACATTTGGCTCTGCAAGGGAAATTGCTGAATGCTCACACCTGTCTTGAATATTATTATTAGATTTATTATTACATAAAAACATTTACCTAAAATGCCAATGTGTGGCATTCATTTGATAGAAAATACTATTTTAAAAGTGTACAATTGCTTAGAGCCCGGTGGGCTTAAAGCTATACAATGTAATTTCTTACTTTTGATTAACACAAGAACACATTTCACAGCAAGCGTGCAATTATGGGGCACAATCAGTCTGACAGCTTTGGTTGAGATACTATATAGGCCTAGGCCTACTGAAACTTAGTAGAAAGATGCCTGTTTGACAGCTATGCATCATCCTAATTGTGTTAGCAAAATGTAAATAGCTACAGTACCAGCTTATATAATAGGACTACGTCATCAAGTGTCAAAACTCTGAATGTCAACTTTCTTTTCCGGATTGGGACAGAGATGTGGGCAGCATCATACCCAGAGGGTACAAAAATATACAGTATATGTATACTGTTTCAACTGCACTGGATATATAAAAATGTGGAGATAACATCCTGGGAGGTGTACTTTTACCTCGCGGGAAATAATGCCCTGGGCCCACCAAGACTTGTAAAAAATGTTGACCTATGTGTCTTATCCTGATGAACTGTAGAGTCCCTATTCTGGGCATGTCACAATAGGCGAACGTAGGCGAACATTCAGCGAAAATAGCAGATCTACAAGCTCACTGAGTGTTGTGTTGCGACACGTGAGCTTGTAGATCTGTTGTGAGCTTGTAGATCGCCTGTCTCCAGTGAAGACATTTGGTGTCTAGAAGACTGAAACCCTAATACTACTTTAACTTTAAGTGGTTAAGAAACATTTCAATCTGCAATGATTCTGTAGAAGACTTCTGCACTGTCTCCATGTGATAATGAGGCTATATTTAGCACCTCACTATGGAGCATCTCACTATTAATCTGTTTCATCAATAGTATTATAATGTATGAATATAAATCTAACCTCATTAGTCAAAATGTATAAATATTCAACAGCAGTAGCATGGCCCAGTCAGTTCAAACGATTCAAAGGATTGTTGTGAAAGGCAAGTACTGAGTATAAGCTTTTCTCTAGCTAGCTTTTGTTTAACCCATTAAGACCTGAGGCAATTCTAAAAAAAAATGTCTAAATCCTAACGAAAAAAATAATAATAAAAAAATCAATAATTTTCAAAAATAGCAGATCTACAAGCTCGTAGCGCGGCACTCAGTGCCGCGCTATGAGCTTGTATATCTGCTATTTTTGAATAGCCTAAAGAAATCTAAAAGTGACACAGATGCGTTCCAGGTATTAATGGGTTAATCAACAGAACTGACCACTGGGATGCCGTGATTGGCCATGTCAGATGTACTGTACCTCAGGTTGATATGAACTCAAGAGCCAGCTAGGCCAGAATGTATGGAGGGACAACCTCTGCTCTTATGCATTTAATAAAGAAATGACTGCTCTTCTCTTTTGTGACTTTTACAGCCTCAGTCTGTTGTTGTTGTTATTTTATCCCCATGATCGCTCATTGAGGTAAATTGGTCAATGTGACCTTTGCTTGCATGATAGAAGGTTGAGTTTTCCATGTGAAAGAGCAGCAATACAAAAGAGTTCCTGAACTTTTATGAATGTGTTGTGACTATAGCACGGGCAATGGTTGTACCTGCAAAATTAACAGCAAAATTATTCCACTTGTTCCATTGTTTAGAAATAATTGATAAATAGAGGTCATATGATGGGTGAAAAACTTGAATAACCGAGAAGAGAAATATAAAAATTGCATCTGCTTCCATACAGGTGGACTGTGTGGTATAATTAACATCCTATCATGTGGATGGAGGAAAGTGTCAGGAGTGATTTGTGACAGAAGGGTACCAGAAAGAGTGAGAGGGAATATGTATAAGACGGTAGTGAGACCAGCTATGCAGGGGGGCGGAGCTGGCAGAATTGAGGATGCTACAATTCTCGTTAGGAGTGACAAAGAAGGACAAGATCAGAAATAACTACGTTAGAGGATCAGCTCAGGTTAGAAGGTTTGGGGTTAAAGCAAAGGAGACAAGGTTGAGATGGTGTGGACATGTGCGGAGGAGAGATGAGGGGTGCATTGGGAAAAGGATGCTGAAGAGGGCAAGAGGAGAAGAGGAGGGCCAAAGATGAGGTCGGGGCATATATGGCAAGCTCAATTTTTTTTTCTTCTCCTACATTTTTTATCCCACAATTTTGTAACCCCATTTTTTCACCCAGTGTCAATTGCCTATGTAATCCTGGCACTAGTCTCCCTCTGCGAGCCTAGGGAGAGCCCAGAACTAAGTTCATGCCTCCCTCAATGCATGAGGGGCTAGCAAGCCGCTTCTTATCAGCTGACAGGGGGGAGTTTCCCCGGTTGGACGTGGGAGCGCATGGAAGGAACACGTTATTCCAGCCAGTTACTTTCCCCTCCATCAGGCCAGGGGGGGGGCAGTATAGAGACCAGGATTACTGCATGTTTTTTGTGAGGGGACACGGGGAGAACATGCAAATTCCACACAGGCCCTTTCGCCAACCCCACCTAGGGTATGGACACTGATGACGTGGAGGAGAGGACACGCCCACAGCGCCCACAGTGTCCCCGGCGGGAATCGAACCCAGGACCTTCTAGCTGTGAGGCGGCAGCACTACCAACTGAAATCTTGGTATTATTTTTGACAATAATTTTAAACTAGACAAACACATTAGCTCCATTGTCAAGACAAGCTTCTTCCAGCTAAGACTCGTAGCCAAGGTCAAAGCCTACCTCCCGCAAAACCAGCTGGAGATGGTCATTCATGCATTTATCTCCTCCAGATTAGATTATTGTAACTCACTGTATACTGGCATCGATCAGGCGTCACTTAGGCGTCTGCAGCTGGTCCAGAACGCAGCTGCCCGCCTCCTCACTGGCACTAAAAAACGTGACCATATAACCCCAGTTCTGGCCACTCTTCATTGGCTCCCTGTTAATTTTAGAATCGATTTTAAGGTTATTTTATTCGTTTTTAAAACCCTTCACGGCCTGTCACCCTCTTATCTCTCTGATACACTCGAGCCCTATATCCCAGGCAGGGCTTTAAGATCTGCGGACAAGCTGTTGCTGGTCGTTCATCCGACTAATTTGAGGAGCAGGGGTGACCGTGCTTTTGCGGCTGCGGGCCCCAGGCTCTGGAATATGTTGCCCCTCCCCATTAGATCTGCCCAGTCGATTGGAGCTTTTAAAACCTTACTTAAAACTCACTTGTTCTCTCTTGCTTTTAGTTGTATTTAGTTCTCCTGTTCTGTCTTAACTCTGCATTGTTTTGTTTTTCTTTGTTGTCCTGTGTCAATGCATATTATTTGTTGATGCTTCTTTATGTTTGAATTACCTTGTTTTAACCATGTTCAGCACTTTGTTCGGCTTTGGGCTGTTGTAAATGTATTTGTAATACAAAATAAAGTTTGATTTGATTTGACTGCGCCACCGTGTCCCCGGCAAGTTCAAATGTCACGCAATTTGCAATTTTTAATATTCCTGAATTTGAATCCTGAAAAGTAACAGTTTTGAATGAGATTTCCACCTGACAGTGACAATAATGTTATATGGCCGATGGGAGATTTTTGGACCGACATGTAAGTATTCCACCACCATAATAAAAATACCAAGGGAAGATCATTGGTGTTCAACCCCTCTAGTAGAGTTCCAAGGATCATGATGTGTAGAATCTTTGCCAAGGCTGCATTGAAGCTGTTCTGAAGGCTTGTAGTGACCCAAAACCTGACGAAGACACTTTGCTGTTGGCTTTCCATTAATTTGTCAAACATCTGTGCGTGCGTGCGTGCGTGCGTGCGTGCGTGCGTGCGTGCGTATATTCAATGTCCATACTGATATTAATATGTCCTGAAAAACAACATGCAACCATGATTGATTTTCCCCAGAATTTAAATTAAGAGCAGTTAACTCAACTCATTAGCACAGACCACGGTCATGATCAACGGGACACCAGTGGAGAGGTTAAGCAATTTCAGACAGACAACTGAGAAAACAGTTCATTATTCCCTGCACATAATGTATACTTTGCACATAATTTGTACTTGCACGTATACTAAATATTGTATAATGTGTAGCCTGTGTATTCCGGTTACTAAGCTATGCTCCCACCATATTCTGTACACTTTTTATTACTGGAATTTACTTGAATTATACCATTATATATTGATGTTAGATATTTTTAGCAGCCTGCATAGCAAGTCACATGAACATTCAACTACACATACAGTTCTTGTAGCCTATGAATTAAAAATAATACTGACGGAAAACTGGACATTACATTTATTTCATTGTTCATAAATGTAAAAAATAACACCAGATTACTACTGTACATAGTGGATAGTGCATTCAAGCATTTGACAGAATTAAAAACAATTCTTGCTTGCATTGATCCACATGACCTACAGCCCGTAATACTATTGACTGAATGCTTCAGCACAGACACAGTGGCATCCATACTGAAAGTGAAACTGTGAAATCCAAGCAAAATCCACTGCGGCCAAAAGTTAACTAAAAGCAATTGCATTATTCAAACCTTAGTTTCACTGAAAATCATGAGTTTCATTATACAAAAATATGGTTGGAGCTCTGCCAGGCCTGCAACACACAATCAAGGTGAGTGGGAGAAAAGGGTGTCCTGTGCTTTGTATGTGATATCAATGTTGGTTTGCTAAAAAGTAAGGTGGTAGCCTACTGAGTCATTGTATATTTCTGGGAAACTGGTAACATAGCGTTCTCTCGTTCTTACTGATTGCGAGGGGTGCGATACTTTGTCTCCCTTCTGTTCGGTTTCTCTTGTGATCTGTGTCGGATTATAGAACAAACCAGATTTGCATACTTTTCTTGCTTCCAGGAATCCATTAAACCAACTTCACTATGCAACATTGAAGTGTGGACTCACTTCCACTGCACAGTCCGTTATTCATTTTATAGATTTATTTTCCAAGGATTTTGAATATTCATTGATATAAAACAGCCTCACGAATTGTGTGAACTGATCTACCTTATATGGGAGCGAGGTGCTATCATTAGCCGTCTTTAGATTAGGGAGCTGCACCCTCTGTCTGGTTTTGCCTGAGGTAGAGATGATGAAAGACTTCAGAGACGTTGGTAATGGGCCAAGCTAATACAACTGTGGATCAACACTGATATCCCCGTCTCATCCTCTGTTTTCACGAAGAAATGTTCACATTCCATGGACTTCACAGGGAAAGCGATTGCGTTTGGGGCATATAGGCAGTAGTGCGCGCTTAACCTGTCACATACAATTAATTCAGTCTGACGGATTGGGGACTAGTCCCCTTGGAGACTAGTCTCCTAGTCCCCACTTCACCTGAGGTGCAGTGAGGCCTACAGAGAGTGATCGGATGGTGCCATATAATCATTCTAAACACATGTAGTGCACCAGCGTTCACATTAGCCTCATGGTAATCTCTCAAGACAGATGCTGCTATAACAGCAGAATCAGCACCACTGCCTTAAACATGTAGTGATGTTGTAAGTAGGAATAAACACATAAGCACCCGGGGGAAGTGGACTAAGAAAGGGGAGGAGACAAAACGGGTTCCAGCTTCTTTTTTCTTTTTTTTAACCAAAGGGGTTCCCAGAGTGGCCTCATGGAAGTCAAGCAAGAGCTGAGTAGACTCTAGGAATATCCATAGCACCGTTTCTCAACCAGTGGTCCATGGAACACTAGTTGTCCATCGCATAATTAGGCTTCAGGTGGTCCATGGGAAAATTAAAATGATAAAAAAATATACTGTAGCCTAAAGTGTATATTGTACCTTACGTTTAACCACTTGAACCCCAGCCTCCATATTCTGGGGGAACGAACATTCGCCCCAAAATAGTCGATATACAAGCTCAGAGCTTGTAGATCGTTTATTTTGGGCAAAGAGGTTTGGCGTAGACAAAAAAAAGTGGTCCAACTACAGTTGCAACTCAAGTCTGTTTCACTAAGACTAGAAGTTTTATGTGTAACCAAGTCCATCAAATGTATGTCATTTTTTTAAACTAGGCATAGTGTGAAGGAAAAAAAGCTAGAAAGGATATGTCTGTTAAGGGCTTGATATACTTTGTTATGCACCGGTGTCGGGCAACTAAAATATCAAATCTACAAGCTCACATGTTGCGCTGTGAGCTTGTAGATCAGCTTTTGTGTGTGACACAGGTGCGCAATTAGGTTTACATCCATCTTTAAGACCATTCATGTAAAAAAGAAAGAAGAAGAAAACAGAATGCCTTCTTATATACTAAATATATTGATGGGGAGGTGGGTTGGGGTGGTCCTTGAGGATTAGTTGTTCCATCTCTGACTATGCTCATTGAGACATGGTGGTGTGTAAAAATTAACAATAAATTGTAAAAACATAAGATGGCATGTCACATAATCAAAGTAAATATTTATGTTACCACTCAAAGCACTCTAAAGGCAAAGTGATACTTACACTATATCCTGTACTCTCCCCAAAGTCAGCCTCTGCTGCTCAGGTCTGGTCCGTCGAAACCACCTGTTTTCACTGCCACCCGTCTGGCAGCACACCCGACCCCTGCAGTTCTTCCTGTGGGTGGTGAACCTTCGGGACGGAGAAGAAATTCCCACGTGTCTTTTCCAGGCTGCCTGGCCAGGCTCCATGGCTAGCCCGTTCACCATGCCCCTGCTGTAGAGCCCTACTTCGGGGCCTCGCTCTAGAAGAGGGCCTCCGGGACAGGTACTCTCTCTTCTAACTCAGTTTTTCATGGGGTCTTCTTTGAACCGTTTTTTGTCAAATATAGAGTATAGCATAATAGGTCTCAGTTTCCAATAATATTCAAGTTTATGTACCTTGTATAACTTAAGGCACTGCAGGTGAGCACAGCTGTTATCTTTACCCCTGTTGTGTCTGTCGTTTTGCTCTCATGATGGTCTAATGTCATAAAACGAACTACTACTGAAATGAAATTGCGTAAGAGCAACTCAAACAAAACACAACTGCTACACAAACCCTGCTGCTGGTAAATGGACAACAGTGATCAGTGGATTCAGGTGTGTCTCATCCTCCTGACACACCTCTGCCAGTCTGACCATTTCCTACCAAGGCTATGTAAAGAAGGAAAGGACACATTCTATGCCATTGCACGCTCCATACTTGTCGATGCACTGGGTGGCAAACTGGGTCATGAAGTTTGATGGATTGCATTATGAGAGCTATATAAAATTATATAGTGCGCACAACAAGACAGCAGAAAACAACGCGCAATATGTCTTCTTTTATGTTCTTGAACCGATTATCTTACAAAGGTTGCAATCATTCAAAGATAGTGCTTATTCCTACGCTTGTCCGCCCGGCTCTCATTGACTGTCATGCATTCCTTCAAACACGCAGCTCCAGTTTGCCTCCCAGGGTGTCAAATCTACCAACTGGAATTGCCAGACCAAGAAAGTGAGATGTGTGTACTTTCCTTCTGTGCGCAGCCTTGCTTCTACACAGATACAGACAACAGAAGAAACACAGGATAAACAAAGAGTCACAAGCAGAGTAGGGTCATCACACTATGATCACAGTCCCTGTGCGTGTATGGTGGATGCATAGAGTGTGTGTGTGTGTGTGTGTGTGTGTGTGTGTGTGTGTGTGTGTGTGTGTGTGTGTGTGTGTGTGTGTGTGTGTGTGTGTGTGTGTGTGTGTGTGTGTGTGTGTGTGTGTGCGTTGGGAGGTTGAACACCTACTTGCCTTTTGTGTCCTTCATCCAAATGAATAAGGGGCATTTTCTGCACCTGTGTGACCTCTGCACCGCAACATTGAGACTTGCTATCAGCAAAACTGGCCACTCGACGCAACTTTGTCTGCTTGTATTGTCTTCTTGTATATGTATTGAACGTTGTTACCATTGCATTTCATGAGGTGGTGGATGGGGCATGCAAGGTACTGTACATCATATATATATGAAAATATACAGTATATATATATATTTTCAGTGGCAATGTCCTTTGGGGCAAATCTTACACTCCATTTGTATGTGGAGAATTTGTGTACAGAGCTCAAGAAGCAACTAGGCCCTAATTGGTCCCATCCCAAATGAAAATGAAGTTATAGTGGATCTCAACCAGGTGACTGGGGAGGGACGCAACAGAGGTCACATCATTTTCCTTTTCTGCAAACCAGCAAATAGTCCATGAGCCAGACAAGATTTCATTATCGAAAGAGTGGGCAAAACCATACCTATATTAAATTGTTCATAGGGTCAATACGAGTAAATAAATATATGATAACCTCCCCACAGGAGTAGCTTTTTCATGGTTATCACACATTTTGTTATTTTCCCCATACATACATGACAGGTGAAAAAATGACAACATTTAAAAAAGAGTTATCATAATGAAACTTCCTGAGTTGATTACTTACATGAAGACAATGATTTATCGTATTACAAGTTTTCTGAAATTGTATATTTAAATATGCAAATTAGGCATTACGAAAATATGCCCGAATTTGTATAACTTTCCAGAATCAACATTGGAACATTGGACAAAGCCAGAGATAACATTCTTATTTCATTTTGTTAAGATGTTGGAGTCAAAGGTTTTTAACGAGGGAATATTCAATATCTGGCTCAATTTTGGGGCTCTGGCTCATGGACTAAATGCCTAATTTGCATATTTAAATATACAATTTCAGAAAACTTGTAATACGATAAATCATTGTCTTCATGCAAGTAATCAACTCAGGAAGTTTCATTATGATAACAATTTTTTAAATTTTGTAATTTTTTCACCTGTCATGTACGTATGGGGAAAATAACAAAATGTGTGATAACCATGAAAAAGCTACTCCTGTGGAGAGGTTATCATATATTTATTTACTCGTATTGACCCTATGAACAATTTAATATAGGTTTGGTTTTGCCCACTCTTTCGATAATCATTGCTCAATTTTGGGGCTCTGGCTCATGGACTAAAAGGAGGAAACATGAGGTAGAAGTGAGATCCTTCACCTCAGCCCCACATTTTGAACTGAGACTGGATATCAAGCAGGAAAGGCAGGCACAAATACAAATTCTACATGTCTTTGACCACATGTTTAGTCCGATGCCAATCCCAAAATTGAGTGAGTCCTAGAGCACCGATTGCCGATTTTGACATTTTTTTAAATTAATGTTTCTATCTGAAGAATTTACTAGAATTTACTTTATTTAAAAACTTAAGCCAAATTACATAATTTTGAAAAATAGCTGATCTATAAGCGCAGTTGCTTTGTTTATTTCTAAACTTATTACACGGCTACTTAATTAAAACATTTATAAATTGACCCAAAAGTAACACAAAAATGAAGTATTTCATTGTTTACGGTAATGCAAGTATTTCATTGATTTATGCCGGGTGCGGCCGTCCGTCCAGTGCAACACGGTCGCCTCGGAAAACAACAGGAAGTGTTGATCAAATAGAATACATTTTCGGTTACTACATTGTCTACTTCTCGCTTCAAATGTTTTCAAAAACATTCTTGAGAGCAACGTTTAGCTGTAAATGTCATTGTGCGTTTGTTTACATCGCTGCCATGTTGGATACGGCACACAATCAAGCAGCACAGCAGGTGCTCTGAGCCTTTGATTAGACAGTGGTATTGAGCTCAGCGGTCATTATCCAGAAATAACACACCGCTGAATTCAGTGATTGACCAATCAGTGGAATCAGTGGAACCTACGTACTATACTTTAAGTTTTAATTCATCGGTATCACAATAAAAAACTTTTTTTGTTTTAAAGGAAAAGTACCAAGACATTTGTTTTATTATTATTATTTTAATATTCATATTATATTGTCATTAAAATCCTAGTGTTTTGGGGTGCTGATGGCCTATTGGTCAAGACGCAGACCCCCATATAGGCTCTAACGCAGTCTGACAGCGAGCCGCAAGTTCCCAAGCCCGATGGCCTTTGCTGTGTCACTTCCCGTCTCTCTCCCTGTTTCCTGTCACTTTACACTGTGCTATCCAAATAAAGGCAGATAAGCCCCCAATAATGTCTTTAAAATCCTAATGTTTTGACAATTATTTGGGGGCACACCAGTGTGTAACTGCGTGACTTCCAGCTCCTTGGTTTCAGATTTGAGAAAATCTTCAGGGTCTCTGGTTTAGACATTGTCAAGTGTTTACTTGGCAGCATCTAGTCTGGCTTCAGCAGTCTCCTGTAGTCTGAGCTTTGTGAGATTCAGACTCTCTCTTCGGTGCTTTTCTTGGGGTTGTCTTTCTGGGGTCAGACGTAGCCTGTGTGTTGAACAATGCCTGCCAAGGACACTGGCACAAGTCACTTTACAGCTTTCATATACACACAGACATAGGCCTACACATAAATAGATGTTTATAACCTAGCAGTAAGAACCTTGCACACAGCAACTTCAAGTATCTTAAACGCTAGGACAAACTGTTCCTTTCTATTAATACAGCTCCTATTCTTTGTTTATTGTCTCCGCCAGGCCGAAAGGCATGGCGAGAGAGTATGTTTTCCACCCTGTCCGTCCGTCCGTGTGTCCGTGTGTCCGTCCGTGTGTCCGTCCGTCCGTCTGTGACCAGCAAATCTCCGCCACCGTTGGCTTGCTCACAGCGACACTGGATGCCACACTTCCTGGATGCCAATTTAGAACCTCTGCCCCACATTTTTCACATGGGCCTGTTATAGCGCCACCAGGAGGCCGCTTTGTGCAAAACACATTTTTTGAGAGTAGTCCTACAGATTCTGTCCAAACGTCACACAAATCGGTACACAGTATCTCTAGAGTCATTAAACGAAACAAGTCTTTCAGATTTTTCAAATTCCATCCTGATTGGCTAAAGGCAGGTACAGACTGCAGGACCTTAACGTGGTCGGGGGGTCATCTGATCGTTAAGCATAACACACTGCAGGAGTTTATTTCTTGAAATCGGCTGTCATAATATCGTTGTGGTCTTCACAACAGAATTGATCCCCGACAAGGGCTGACACACTGTAGGATAGTTCACTAGGATGCTATCTCCAGAGTCAGACCCAATACATACATTTGAGTTTATTCCAATTCATTTTAATCGACGTATCCCGTGATATGCCTCTCTCCCTCTCCCTCTCCCTCTCCCCCCTCTCTCGCTCTTTCTCTCTCTCTCTCTCTCTCTCTCTCTCTCTCTCTCTCTCTCTCTCTCTCTCTCTCTCTCTCTCTCTCTCTCTCTCTCGCACGTCAAGTGCGCAGAAGCGGTCAGTGACAGCGTTGCCATGTCCGCTTATTATAAGCGACGTTGGGCTTGTTTTTCTGTAGAGTTGCTTGTAAATATTGGTTGTTGCGGGGTGCATTTTTTGGGCTTATTTGTGTAGTTGCTTATTTGGCCTTGTTTCCTAATGTTGTTTAAACCAGTGGTTTAAACAACACATAATATGTATTTGTCCGCAGACCCCCCTTCTGTAAATATGTTGTGCCATCATAGACCCCCATACAAGATTTGTGTGGATTTGGAAAATATTCCACAATTTTCTCAAGATTTCTCTTTGAAAATAGCTGCGACGCGTTGTGAGCTTGTAGATCGGCTATTTTCAAATATCCAATGTATTTGTAAATAGGTTTAAAGTGCTCAAGTGGCCTTTTCTTGGGCTTGTTTTCATAGACCTGGTTGCTTATTTCTCTCGCAACATCTGGCAACGCTGTTCACACACAGCGTGCACATGCTGCATACACACACACACACACACACACACACACAGAGCTCGCTCTCGCTCTCGCTCTATGTCTCTGTGTGTCTCTCTCTCTCTCTCTCTCTCTCTCTGTACAATTCCTCTAAAATAAACAGCCCACCAGGCTCGCTCACTCTCTCATTTTGTTTTATAATGTTAACTTAATACAGGACTGGACGGTAATATTGCGGTAGGGACTGTTTGTTGTGGTCAGATCCAGCGACGCCCCCCTAGCCACGGTGGCTGTAATGTGCTCTCATTGGCTGTAGCGTGCATCTCCTCGCAAGGTGGTCGCAGCCCCGTTCATATTGTATGATATTGTCTGCTGTCCTGTCCCAGACAGAGCTGAATATCTAACATGGTAGTTATCTGAAAACGGTCGGAAAGCCGTCGCAGAGCGGATAATCGCGGCCATATCGTCTCGCGGTGCCTTTCACACACAGCGAGCATTATCTCGCAGATCAAAGGCCGATCTGCGTCAGATCGGGAGGTTTTGTCGGCGAGCGCCAAAAAATGACGGCGACAGCAATATCGGACCCAATCTCCTGCAGTGTGTACGGGCCCTAAGAATGGCTTCCAAAGTTTGCAGGAGTGCTCCGTTTTCAACAAAATGCCTCAAATCATGAACACAGATTGCAATTGCCGTGAAATTGTGCACGTACATTCCCACTAGGCAGAGGAAGAAATGCCACTTGAAATCTTTCAAATCAACCTCATGGTGGCGCTATAGCAGGCCGATTCCTGTTTTTACCTATAACTGCACCAATCTGTGTACAACTTTGTATGCGCACTCCCTAGAGACCAAGGAAAAACCTTTGCCCTGCATTTTTCACATCTGCCTTTTATAGCGCCACCAGGAGGCCGACTTGTATAAAACAATTGTTTTGATATTACTCCTTCAGATTTTATCCAAACTTCACGCAAATCGGTAGACATGATCTCTATAGTCATGTGATCAAGACGGATCTGTTCGATTTTTCCTATTCCATCCTGATTGGCTAAAATTTACATCTAAAGTTTGCACGAGTGGCCCGTTTGGAACAAAATGCTGCAAATCATGAACGCAGCGTTCGATTGCCGTGAAACTTTCCACGCACATTTGCACTACGTTGAGGAACAAATGCCACCCTTGAATCATTGCCCTATTATAGTGCCACCAGCAGGTCTAATTTAGCAAAACAAATGTTTTTAACAAAATGCCTCAAATCATGAATGCAGTCAATGTCCGAAGAAATGGCACCCTTTTCACATTGGCCTATTATAGCGCCACCAGGAGGCCACAATAGCCTACCTGACCTGGCGGAGACCTGTGCTCCGAGGAGCACTTTTTCTAGTTCCTTTTTTAAATGTCCTTTTTGTTGAATGTTTATGAACCTATTATTATTATTATTGCTGCTACAATGTCTTGAGGAACCAAAACAAAATACTTTTACTTATGTACCCGTACACATGATGTAACAATAAAGAAACCTCGTTTTTTCTCGTATCTGACACTTTGGCACCATCTCTCAGGTTGTGTCAGTAAGTATAAGTCATATTTCACACTGACGTCAGTTGGATCATTCAGTTCGGTCAATAAGTGCATAGTATCTGTTACGGACTACTATGGTGAATTAATCTGTTTCATGGTGTCTTAAATTAAGAGTTATTTTGTAGCCTTACAGGAGACAATCTTATGATCTGAGCCCACGCTAATGAATGATGTGTAGGCAGTAGTGGCAACAAAGTTTATACTCATGTATACATTATCTTTTTAACATCAATGCATTGCTTTATCGAAATGTATAACATTTACAAAGACATTTACAAAAAAATATAGCGAAAATAGCACATCTACAAGCTTGTAGATTTGAAATAGCATTAAGTGGTTTATACATAATATATTCTTAATATATTTTTGTAAGTTTGGGTCCCAAGAGTCCCTTACTAGAAATATAGTGGAGTCAAAAGTACAATATTTATTTTTTTATTTTATTTTTAGCTTTTTACCCCTTTTTCTCCCCAATTTAGTCATTATGCCAATTGATTCCTCCCCACACACTGTTGTATCCTACTGACTCACCTGCCAGTGAGGAGCCCCCACCGGTAGGATGTAGAGCCTTCGTCCTACTCCAGTCCAACACTCTCTGCTAACAGGTGCCGCCCCAGCCTGTAGGAGTATGGGCAGGGACAAATATCACCCTCCCTGCCCGGCTTCCCTCCCCTGAACACGGGTCAATTGTGTTCGTATAGACACGAAAACAGCACCTCAGTGGATTCAAACCCACAACCTCCGCGGTGGTGGGCAGGTACTTTACCGCTGAGCCACCCGAGTGCCTAAAAGCCTAAGAAGTACAATATTTCTATTTGAAATGGAGCAGAGTGAAAGTCATGAGCTTGCAAAAAAAAAAAAATGTACTTAAGTACAGTACTCAAGTAAATGTACTTAGTTACTGTCCACCACTGGTACAGGCATGGAAGTATTTAAAGGTATCGTAAGTGATTTGCCTTTGTTAAAATTATTAAATAACATCACATTAAATAACAGGTTGGGATACCAATTGTATCTAATCAGGAGAGAGAACTCATACAGGATACAGGATAAACAAGTGAAATTGGAAGTGATGACACAAAGAAATGAGCAAACACAATTTGAACTGGAACAATATAAAATTGAAGCTGATAAATGGGTACTTTCTCCTGATTGGTAGAAAATTTGCAACCCCCACAAAAAGATGTTTTCTGTTTATTAAAGAGCTGGAGAGATGGGGTGGACCCCTCTTATTGAACAAACACTATATAGCCAATGAATACTATCAGAACATAGTGCTTTAACCTTTTGTTTTGACCCCAAAAATTATAACTTACGTTTAATGCTATTTTGCTACTTTCTACAAACACGGTTGTAATGAAACTGTGAGAAGAATCCACAAGGAGACCTAATATGTCCAAGTCCAGAGCTCGTTCTGTAGATTGTGAAACCAGCATATTACAGCGTATTATTTCCTGACCATGCAATGTAACATTAAAAAGTAGGTCAACTAGCTTCAGGTATAGTAGGCTGTGGGCAAATTTGGCATTTTACCACAGAGAATTATCACAAGCTAACTCCAAAGGTTTTATGTTCTTATCAAATTGATAATCAGAGTCACAGTGAGCAATAATTATAGAGACAGAATATAAATATAGAGACAAAATATAAATACTTTGTATTCCTGAAGGGCTATGACTCACACATTAGCTATTTTCTGATTGACAAAGGCAAAAGTATACAGTGTGTGTGTGTGTATGCATGTGTATGTGTGCAAGAACTTCCAGTTGAACAAAATAGCCTAACATTCATTCTTGATAGACTGACTATCTTTCTCATGGGTGCAGAATGTTGTTATGGAAACGGCTACATAGGCAGCCAAGGCAGGGTTTTATTTGCTTAAACAGATCTGATGGAAATCCCACTTAATTTGCACTTATTTTTTTCCTAACTTAATTATTCACTTTTATTAAGCTAGTGTCTCCAAGACAACCTGAATATTCGAATATAGGCTTTCCTCTTTTCCACTCTGCCTCTTTCAAATATTAAACATATTTCAGGTAACTTTAGGTGAATGGTAGTTCCTCAGATCATGGTAAGTTAGTTTCTTTTAACTATCTATGCTCGCAGTGATTTGTCAAAACTAACAATTACTGATACGGAATCGACTAGTATTTGGTCTGCCACGTGAAGACTAGCGTCGCTAATTTGGCCACGCGACACAACATTGAATATATTTCAGCAACATGTATTCAGTAACAAATGTAAAAACGTAAAAATGAATAAAGTCGTTAACAGGTTTTTGTTTTATGTACGAGAAGCTGTGATATAGATAGACTACATGTATTGACTCTTATGGTCCTTTAAAAATGGCCTACAAAGCCTTGTCGGACTTCCATGACGGTTCACTTCATTGGCCAAAAATGAGCCTGTGCTGTGCCATTCTGTTCCGTTTTGTGACGGTCCCGGATCAACATTTTGTGTTTCCACTGCATTGGACCTATGGAATCAGGAGTGGGACGTCTCTTCAATAAACTACGCTGTTATAAGTGTAGTTTTAGTTTTAGTTCTAGTCTGTTTTTTAAGCTGGGCAGTGCATCCACTGCTGTGTTCTGTGTCTAATAAAAGTGAGAGTGAAATAGAACTATCCATTGAGTTTGAAGAATGCCAACGGGCAACAGTGTTTATAAACTGCAGCTTGGAAAACAAAACCACGTTACGCTTAAAGGCTTAATACACTTTCCAGCAGCAACCTCTGTAGGGATCACTCCAGACATTATATGGGCTTGATAGCACTCCAAATACTGTAGGCACACATTATAAAAAAATCACACCCTGTGTGAAGTGGGCGGTGTCTTGCTAGCTAATCACAATACTGAATGGAGTCAACCAATCATGTACAAAAGATAAATACATTTATTGAAACACTCTTTATGATGGACGAAACCATAACTTTACAAAAACAAATTTATGGTTTTTGTAAAGTTATGGTTGCTTATATAGGGCTATGCACATGTGTCATGTGACACTGGCCAATCACAGTCCTGAATAGATTGTGATTGGCCAATCACAGCGCAGGATAATTGTACAAATTTCCAAACCTCACTTTTAGGGCCGGTTTCACTGTCCAAGATATTTGTACATTTTTCCAAATCTCACTTATAGGGGCGGTTTCACCGCCCAAAAATAAAATACAATTATGTATTCTGTCAGTCAAGGCTTAGTTAGTTACAAATCTGGACTAAATAGGCGGAAATACATTGATTGATGTTGATTGTTTGCACTCTGTTGCTTAGAAAACACATAGTTCTGGAGAAAACTATGTGTTTTCTTTTCATCGATACATTTGATCAATATCAATCAATTGTATAACTTTTTTGTTTAAGGTGTGTGCATGTTACAATATACATATGTGATGAAGAGAGAGAGGAAAGAGACATTAGACATGCAAAAACGTTCAGAACGTTTGAGGTTAAATGTGAAAGCTAGGGGGGGGGGGGCAATCGCCATCCCCTGGGACCCCAAATGAAGCCTCTAAGTGTAAAGAGCATTTGACAACCGTCATGGTGCTCAAAATCCATGGCAGTGCCCTATAAGGACCCATAAGAGTCCATTTTGGTTTCATTTGGATATACTCTCAGAGTTATAGACCTGTGTAAGGGGATTTATCTTTGTTGGAGGTTTGGATAATAATGGGAATGATTTGGGCATTACCTCACACTGTAAGATAAGTGGAACATATATTGGGGTTATTGGAATATAGTCGGACCTTTGAGGAGGTGACACCAGTTGCGACGTGTAGACTGAAATGGAGGGAATGCTTTGGATCAACAAAGAGAGTTGAATGAAATTCCTGTCTCCGTGTCTCATTTTCACTACGTCTTAAATCATAAATTAAGCAAGTAACCTTCAGGATTACACTGTAAGGGTCCATTTGTAACCCCCTCAAGGAACCCTGAGGGTCCCTGGACCTCATTTTGAGAACTACAGTACTGCTATAGAGCTTCCAATGCTCTCCCTCTCTTTTTCTCTGGAAAACATTGAAGTCATGTTTAGAGCGCGTGTTCAGTTGTTTCCAGGGTTTTCCAGCCCAGTTATTTTATCATTCATTTGCACATTCAAAACTCACAGCTGACCGAGCATTGTTAGTACTAGTTTAATGAGATGAGATTACTGATATAATGGGATTACTCATGTGCCGTGCCAGGAAAATGTTTACATGGCATGTCACTTGAGCCAAACTGCGGTATGCAAGGAAATCCCCAGCAACATGGCATAAACATACTGTAGGGCTGCGAAGGGCAGACATACACATTTTAGAGTAGACCTATTGTAAATTCAGAATACATTTTCTTGAGCCCATCTTGACTTAATCCATTTAGACCGGGAGCGCATCTGTGTCATTTTTAGATTTATTTGGGCTATTCAAAAACAGCAGATCTACAAGCTCATAGCTACAAGCTTGTAGATCTGCTATTTTTTTGAAAAATCGTGAAAATTTGTGCAAATCTTTGAATATATGTATATTTTTAAGCGAACATTTGGGGTGGGGGTCCCTGGAACAAAATATTTGGAATACAATACATAATTTGTTGGGTGGTCCTTGACATGAAAAAGTTTGAGAACCACTGATATACAGTATATGGCGTCATACGTTTAAAAAAAACTGTTAGCATTTAGAAGACATTTTGTAGACACCCCAGAAGCAAAGATTTGAGTTCGAAATGTTCGCTTTAAAAAAAAATATTCAAAGATTTGCAAAAAAAATCATTGTTTTTTTTAAAATAGCAGATCTACAAGCTCATAGCGCGGCGAAGCACTATGAGCTTGTATATCTGCTATTTTTGAATAGCCAAAACATCTAAAATTGACACACAGAAGCGTTCCCGGTCTGAAAGAGTTAATGGATTGCTTTCCAGGTTTTGTACAGTAACTTGGGGTCAGTGTTAACTGGCATGCAACTTCACTTCAAATCAACTTCTCATTGCCATATGACACTCTGTGAAGGTCACAGTCTGATCCGTTATCCTCCTGTCTAATCTGAAAATCTCTAATGACTGACAAAAAAATGCTTAGAAGTCAAAAGCCCTGCTGCTGTGTGTGTTGCGTGAATGCAAAATGAGCACCCGTGAAGCCTGCGCTGCATTTGGATTGGCTCCCATTTTCTGCGGAAGCTTCATTATCGGACTGTCACGTGCCAATCACCTGTGGGTATGCAGATGAGGTCAGGCCTGGATGTATCAGCCCGACATTGTCAAGACAAAGGGCCCTGTTTTCGCCGGTGCCTTACCCATTATCCCTAAACTTCTTTGCCATGTTTTACCACTTAAAAAATAAAAATATAAATTGTTCAAATAGCCAATCTACAAGCTCACAACGTGTTGATGTAGATCGGCTAGTTCAACTATTTTAATTTATTTTTTTAAATAGTAAACAATGGCAAAGAAGTTTAGGTATAATGGCTAAGGCACCGGCGAAATTAGGGCCCAAAGTCGCTTTTACCCCCCATGCCACTTTTTTTCAGGGACAGTTTAGTATTTTTCCTTCACGCTTGGTCATGCTCAGAAAGTGTTTGAATCTATTCTGACATAATACTGAATCCCTCGACTGCAGGTTACCCCCTGAGGCAGTTCAGGCAGTTCACGTTTATGGGGGGAAACAAAGAAGATTTGCAAGCATCTAGGCCTACTGTACATGTTTGCCTATTGCCAAATTTAGCAGCTATAAAGCCTGGGATACTCTCTTAAATAGCTTAGTTCACATAAAGTAACTGCACTCCCACTGGAGAGCTTTTTAAGAGGATATCTCAATCACTCATCAATAATTAACATGTCTTAGATTTAGTAAATAAATTCAGCATGCTGTATTCAGGGCAAACAGACAAGTAGACAGAATGCTATTAGACTGAGAAGCATATGGCAAATGCCTTGCAAAACGCATCAGTGCAGAATCATGACTCACAGAGTCCAGCGGTAATCAAAAGCACTGAGGCTCTAAAAATGAGCAGTCGTAATGAGAAACGCCACTATCATTAACACTTGAGGACATTAAAATGGTAGCTTGTACAGGACAAATGAAGAAAGAATAAGTTATTATTAGTCAACGATAGCAGAAACACACTAAAGTTGATGCTCTAAGGACATTTCACGGAATATTCTGAACAGACAATGATGACTGCGTAAAGAAACCTCCAAACTATTTCCGTAGTACTTGCAATATCGTAATTTTGAGGCTTTGTTACGATATCCTTTGATTTCTATGCTGTTGTCATATTTCATGCACATACTTAACTGATCAGGTATGTGCATCTGTGACCTCACTGTATATAAATTAAAGATGCATTGTGTGTTATTTTGGTCTATTATTTTCGGTCTGTGCCCTTTTTATGCCCATAGGTGGAGATCTCTGTATCTGTATGCCCATTATGCCCATATATTTTCTCCCATGTGCTCACACACCATTAACTCATTCACTGTAGAGAAAGTATTCCTTGCTTCTCCTACATTCTACTACTACTTCCTACATTCCCTCTCATCAGAAGACAGATTTAATGGCCCCTGTACAGCAAGTTCACCCCAGAAAACCCCTGTAAAAACCAAGAAAAAAAGCATCTGTACAACATCTGTTCATATCTCTGGCTCAATGATCATGAGGTCTGTACCGTTAAGAGGGAATGGAGAAAGGTGGAAGGAAAATGGAAAGCTTTTAAAGTAAATGCATTTTATACTCGTATGAAAGATCTTGTGAAAGAATTCAATATGCACGAGCACAGTATTCCTCCAAACTAATTTCTGAAAATGCCCACAACCGCAGAATACTGTTCAGCACCATTGATAAAGTTGTAAACATTCCCCCTAATACAGTTATGTACCACTCTCCAGAGATTTGTGAAAAGTTTGTTTTATTCTTTATGGACATTACTCTATCCAGCGTCAAATAATCCCACCTGCATGTGTCCTCTGTTACTTTCCGTATGGAGGCTAGATTCTATGCATTAAATGCATAGAACAAATTTTGTTCGCGTATCTGCAGTAATGCTTAAAGAAATTATTTTACACATGAGAATCTTTTCCTGCCCTCTAGATACTGTCCCCACAAGACTGCTTAAAGAAGTCCTGGTTTGAGTTTGCCCTAGCAATCTGTCCATTACAAATTGTTCCCTCATTACTGATTCAGTACCACTTGACTTTAAGTGCGCTTTAATCCAACTGCTTCAACCTGCCTCCCCAGTCAGATGTCTGTCCAGACTAAAATGTGTTAAGTGTGTTGCTTGTGATCATATCTCTGAGGTCGCATCTTTGAGTCCAATTTGTAATCAGTTCATCCTTGAGTCCAAGTGCACGTTTATGCCAAATGTCATTAAATTCCCTCAAGGCATTCTTAAGATATTGCGTTCATGAAGGTCATGGTGACCATGACCTTCATCATTTGACCACCTAATTCTAATAAGGTCATCCCTTGATTCAAAGTGGACGTTTGTGCCAAATGTCATGAGCCTTCCTCAAGGTGTTCCTAAGATAACATGTTCACAGGAATGGGAAAAACATGAGTTCACTGTGACCTTGACTTTGACCTTTGAACACCTACCCCCTACTTAGTTACTGCTGTACTGTCTGTATTTTGTTGTAATGTATTGTTTGTCTCAGACCAAGGACCACAATGGATATAAGTCTCACGACTTTCTTGTGTTAGTATCCTTGACGTTTCTCCGATGAACATATAACATCTAACATGTGTTTTTCTTGTATGACGTCTAATCAAATCAAATCAAATCCGAGATAACGTGTTTGGCAGAATGGGGCGGACATGAGCGCCCAAATTCCAATTTTCTTTTGGCCTCCTCACCTCCCCCCCTGCTCCGTCCTCCAGCCGTGGCCTGTCCCAGGTCATGATTGGTGTCTCGAGGAGCCAAGAGAGAGGAGAAAGGATCCTCCCCAAGGTGCTTGGAGCGAGGATATATCGAGTGTATATCCTTTGCAGAAGTTTTTTTTTGTCCGAAGGAGTGATGTTAGAATTGAAATTTGTTTAGTTATTGGATACTGTTGTGGACCGTCTCCTGGGGCTGTGGGAGGTAAAAACTACACTGTCAGAGAGAGGGGAGACAAGAGCTGGCCCTCGCGGACTTCAAAGGGAATTAATTAGTTTACACTACACAGTTTACAGAGAGGAATTTTACTGTGTGTGTGTGTGTGTGTGTGTGTGTGTGTGTGTGTGTGTGTGTGTGTGTGTGTGTGTGTGTGTGTGTGTGTGTGTGTGTGTGTGTGTGTGTGTGTGTGTGTGCGTGCGCTTGTGTGTGCGCTTGTGTGTGCGTGTCAGTGGTTTAATGCAGTGGTTCTCAAACTTTTTCATGGGACCCCCAAATTGATACATATTAGCCCGCGGACCCCCCAGAACCACTGGTCTAATGCAATAGATAGAGTGAATGTGTCCCACTTGATTAAACTGGGAGAGGTACTGATGTATTTGCTATACTGTATATCCATGAACAACTGTGATCAAAACTGTTGAACAGTTCATTCATTCGGCTGTTTTTATTATTCAACACTGTTCATGACATTATTTTTATGAATACATCGTAACCTACTCCCCCTCTGTATTCTTCTTTTCCACAAATCACACTCTTGTTATAAAGATTTGACCATGTGGAACACACTTACAAATACAATAAAGGTTTGATTCATTTTTTATTTACACAGTTCAATTCCTACATATTTCACCTTTTATTTTCACATCTGTCATTTTGTGTAGAAAATAAATATTAGCGTAGCAATAACTTTAGAGGGAAATGCATCATTCAATTCGGCCATGTTTACCAACTATTAAACATCTCTAAAATGTTATATTTTCTAACTTCCGCTGATCAAAGTCATCCACACTTTTATCTCCTCCTGTCTAATTACTGCGACTCTGCAACAAATCAATTTCAAAATGTATTCAGAAAGCAGCAGGCAGGTTTTACTTCAGAGCCTGCATTCCATTTAATTCCAACTGTAGCAGTCTTTGCTTCTTGAAAAGTTTGTTATTATGGCATAGCTCCAACGTAACAATCACACATGAAAATGGGCTAACAGGAAAAAAGCCAGAACGATAATGTGTCCAAATGGCTCGCATTTTTCCAATAAGGCCTTGGACCATCAGTGTCACTCTGCTAATCGGTCTGCTAATCCCCTTGAGCAGCTGTTTTCTTTTAATTATACTCTTAACTGACATCAGTCAGTTAACACCCACACAACCCTGCTGGTCCGACGACCTAACTAGTGCCACCGTATTCTAAATGTCAGTTTTACAACCTCCACATCATTAAATTGGGAATACATTACATACATGCAGTATGGCCTACTCAAATGCCCGGCAGAATTCCAAACGCATTGTAAGTTATAGCTGCAACACATGCATTGGAAAAGCACTGTATCGTCGCTGTCGGTGTAAACCAAAAACTGTTACTTTTCAGAAAATGAAAAGAAGAACCTGTGTTCCAATTAGGGTTTAACATTTTCCGGGAAATAGCTAATTTTAATTCCCGGGAATTTTCAGACCTTTTCCCGGGCTTCCCGGGAATTCCCGTTAAAGGTTAAAAAAAAAAAAAAGTACCCACTAAAATGCATTTATATGTAGATACTTAAATAGCCAATTTTATATTGAGGTGCCCAAATGTCCCACTGTGTCCACCTATGAACTTGCACTAATAATGACTTAAGTAGATTTTTTAAATCATATAAATATAATATATAAATATAATATAGTGCCCTGGCGGAGATCTTCTGTTGCGCAGCAGCGGGTGAAGACAATTAACTTAAACGAGGAGCTGCGCTGTGCACCCAACACGCACTCAAACAATGTCAAACTCTAGCTGCTGAAATAATTGTTCCATTTGTATCATTATTGACAAGAGAATTTGCAAAAGGATTATTTATTTATTGTCCATCAGAGCGCCGGTGAGGTCACAGCTTATCTCAACTTTTGTAGGATATTGATTTATTTGATAGCCTAAACTTGTAATTTGTTTGCAGTTATTAATTTATATTAGGCTACTTGCTGGATATTAAGACTCCATTTTGGGATGTTGGCTGTATGTTGTCAAATGTATTAATCTATATTTTGTTGTTGATCAAATGTCGGGTTTTGTAGTGTGATTTTGATGTGCACATGCATGCGCTGCCACTGACAATCAATGAGACAGACAGCTGTTGTGCAGTTCACTTGTTCTACTGGTAGTTCTAGTAAAATGGTAGTTTGAACGTTCTAAAATGCAAGTGTAGGTAGGGTAGGCTACATTAATGATGATAAAAAAATCGGACCACCGACCACATCGGTCTAATTCTCTCCCCCCCTCTCTCTCTCTCTCTCTCTCTCTCTCTCGCACGCGCTCTCTCTTGCTCTCTCTCTCTCTCTCCAGTCTCTCCTCTCTCTCTATCAAAAGCATTGCTTGGCTTGCGCGCATTTTAAGATGGAATATAGGCTCGAAATCAAACCTACCCACTGTTTATGCAGCGTTTCACTTGATGTTGAATCTCAACTAGTCAACTGGTGTCTACCGTTTGACAGCAGAGGAAACGGTGAAATCAGCGTGCGCAGGGCAGGCAGGGGGGCATCACGGCCACTTGTGTTATATTTTGTTCATTACTGTTACATGATTCAGTGCGTCCCATATTGGTTCTCACAACGGGACGATGGGACCCTGCCTTGGTCGGCAACGCGGCAAGTAACTTGGCTAATTATAATAGTAATTCCTCCGCGCTGTAGATAGGCCTTTCTACTAATTAGTATTCATTTCTAACAAGAAAAAAAAAAACGGGATCCCGGGAACCCAAGTCAGTTCCCGGGACGGTAAATAACCTGGGGATTCCCGGGATTCCCGCATCCCGGGATTCCCGGTGTTAAACCCTAGTTCCAATGGATCCAATGTAGTTATTGTTATTATTATTATTATTATTATTATTATTATTATTATTATTATTATTATTATTATTATTATTATGTAGTCACAAGCTCTTGTTAATAATTTTCTGTATTTATCCCAAAGACACACTTAACCACTTTCATTTTCACTTAATGCAACACGTTGTGAGCTTGTAGATCGGCTATTTTTGCTACTCTTCTGTGACACTGTAATATGACAAAGTAGGGCATTAATTTACGAAAAAACGTAAAAAGTTAAAATATGGAGATACGGTACATGGTTTCTGCATGTGCTGCTTTAGCAATCTTATTCACTTACAGAATGTCACCTCACATTTGCGAGACTTTTCATCCTCTTATATCTGAGCTGGAATACGATAGTTTCTCCCTGGGCATTATGGATTATGGACAGAGGCTTAAGGACTAAGCTGTGTGACCCTAATGGAAGGACTAGTAAAGGAGTGTTTTATCAATAACAGACATGTCCTATTGGCTGACATTTGGTGTGCCTCAATACCCAACGATGCTAACACTCGTGTGTCTAGTATTGACATGAATGGCCGACGCGCCAACAGTGTGTACACAACACTTCAATCAAAGGGTTACCATGTGCAAATGCAACTCTCTGTCCTCAGAGGGCACACCAACATCTGCATGTGTAAGCATAGTATGTGAACTGCATTTATTCACTCCATTCATTTTATAATTTTGTGTTTATCAGTTTTTTAAGCAAATAATTTGTATTCATTTTTATATTCATTACTGTGTGATACATTTTGGCTAGTGTGTTGTCCCAAGATAATCTTGGCTGTGGATTTTTTTTTGGATGACACATCATGCTACCTAGCAGACACATTTCATATCGGCTATATTTCATTGGAATTCCATTCCAGAAACGACTTTGGTTCACAGCCCCTTAAACCAATTACGGTCATCTTTCTAGCAGAACTCTAATATGTCTTCTGCTTTATAGGCATGAGCACAGATAGATATCCCACGTGTGTCTTCCAAAGACAAATGTGACACATTAGATTTCCATTCTATCACCTCAGTAAACATCTTAGTGGTTAAGCTTTTATGAAATAACCATTTGTTTGCCTAATTAGGCTGCCGTGTGAGTGAAAAGTGATATTTCTAAAGCACTGTGTGTAATGGAACAACTCAATCACTCCATGAGCCAACAATATGGTGTGTCACTGCCTACCGACTTGCTTTAATGCATTTTGAATAACTTTGTTAGTGCGGTGGGAGTATATATATCCTGTTAACTTCATTTGTTCTTCTGTGCACCTCATGTCATCTCAGTTATTCATTCAATTATATTGCATGATTCATTTTTAGTCACCCATATTGCTTTATGCGTGTCTTGGCCTTCCAAGTGTGCAATGAATTTCATAATTCTAATAAGATAAGATAAAATAAGATAAGATAAGATAAGATGAGATGAGATTAGATGAGATGAGGTAAGATTGAGGCAGTCTAGTAGTCAGAGTGGCCTGATGATGCTAAATGTGCTGTGGAAGTTTGAATAGTTAAGACCTGTCCTTTCCACAGACACTTACAATATGTTTGACCCAACACGTAATGACCTGCAGCTTGTTTCCATGTGCATGATTAGCATGAGGACAAAAGAGTACTATTGGTCAGCCAAAGGGTTGTTCTCAACCAACGCATACAGTGGGGGGCTCTGCCGACTGGGGGGGTGCCGCAGTCGGCAGAGCCTTATATTAGAGAGTTCCGGCATTGAGGGGGCAGAAACAGCGTCAGTCACGTGGTTCATGTAAACTGGAAATAGTGACAAACGCCCATAGACTCCAATGCATTCCGTAAACTTCCGGTTTAGGGCTTTGTCACTATTTGCCAGTAGAAGGCTATGTAGAAGACCTGGCCCGAAGAAGTGGACGGAGGTGACGTAACTCTCCTTGAATGGCTCTGGCAGTCGGTAGCGCTGTCGCCTCACAGGTAGAAGGTCCTGGGTTCGATTTCCACCGGGGACGCTGTGGGCACTGGGGGCGTGTTCTCTCCTCCACGTCATCAGTGGCGAAAGGGCCTTTCTGTGTGGAGTTTGCATGTTCTCCCTGTGTCCTAACCTCACAAAAAAGATGCAGTAATCCTGGTCTCTATACTGCCAACCCTTGGTCAGCCGGGGCGCCTGATGGAGCCGAAAGGAACTGGTTGGAATAACGTGTTCCTTCCACGCACTACGTCCTACCGGGGAAACTCCCTCCTGTCAGGTGATAAGAAGCGGCCTGCTCACTCCTCATGCATTGAAGGAAGCACGAGCTCAGTTCAGGGCTCTCCCCAGGCTGGCAGAGGGAGAGTAGTGCCCAGGATTACAGCTCAGGCAATTGGCACTGTGTGAAAAAATGGGTTACAAATCGTGGGATAAGAATTATAAAAAAAAGTAGATTACAGTGCATAATGGGCTATTTATATAGAACTTGCTGTCATTTTTATATGGTAGGTATGTGAACAATAGAATAAGAACAAAATATAGAAGAATAAAAGACACAATTCATTTTTATAAGTAGAACTCATGACAAAACTTTTCAAGGATGTACGCTCTAGTTCTACCGGTGTACTTTTCACCACGAGATTGTGCAGCTCTCAAAACCCATGCCATGACAATGCTTAACATCTTAAAATCTGTCAAGCTCAAAAATACACCCTGTTGTGATCAAAGTGTCAACACACGACCTTGGTCTGCTAGATCTGGGCTCGGCGTCTCCAGACAGCTCGCAGTCGAAATCATTGCACAGCCCTACAGCACAAGGTGTCTGGCTAACCTCTTTTGAGTGTTTCATTACAAACGCTGAGTCGTGATCAAGGACTCATCCGTTCTTTGCTGTGTCTGAGTCAGACACGTTGCACAATCACTTTGACTTTCTGTAAAGTCTATCTACTAGTTTTGCTCTTACTGCAAAAACGAAACTAACCGCCCTATGATTTACTTCCGCCCAGGTTTAAAGCTTGATCCAGCAGTGAATGCCCACTAGTTGGTTCTCAACGTGGGTTCCAGACAGGGACCCTCAGGGTTCCTTGAGGGGTTTCCATATCGACCCTTACAGGTCTATAACTCCGAGGAGAGTAATGGGGATCCTTGAAATTAATAAAGTTTGAGAACCAGTGGTCTATCAGGATCAAGTTGAACTGTGGTGCTAATTTGGCGGAGCCAGTGGTAGAAAAAGTACTCACATAATACTGCTTAAGTAAAAGTATCAATACCGCAATGTAGAAATACTCTGTTACAAGTAAAAGGCCCGTGTTCAAAATTTACTTGAGTAAAAGTACAAAAGTATTGGCATCAAAATATACTTAAAGTACTAAAAGTAAAAGTACTAAAATGTTTGAAAATAGCAGATCTACAAGCTCACAACGCGTCGCATCGCGACGCGTTGTGAGCTTGTAGATTGGCTATTTTCAAATAGCCTACAGTATGTATAAAATAGGGCTAAAGTGGTTAATGTATGTTTTATAATATAATAATTGATATCTGCAAAGTAACTAGTAACTAAAGTGGTCAAATAATAGTAATGGAGTAAAAGTATTGGAAATTGGAAATACTCAAGTAAAGTATAATTACCTCAACATTTTACTTAAGTACAGTACTTGAGTACATGTACTGTACTTAGTTACTTTCCACCACTGCACTGCAGAACTGTCCATGGTCCTAGACCTAGACTCATCTCTTACACTCACTCCCACTGTGGAGATGCAGGTTTCTTTTAAGTCAGTAAGTGGTAAGTGTCAATATGAGCACTAGAGCTATGACTCCAGCAGCTGAGATTACAGAGAAATTATGTGGCTGTTCAATGCAGTTAGACTGCAGCGCATGTCACATGATCTATTCTAGAGTCATTAGAGCGACATATGCCACAGAGGTTGGCCACCACAGCTAGTTGTCCCCTTATTAATTGCCTGTCATATATGGTTCGCAGGTGTGACCACAGCAGATGGGCTACAAGGCCACCCGAGTGGTTCTGTGTGTGTGTGTGTGTGTGTGTGTGTGTGTGTGTGTGTGTGTGTGTGTGTGTGTGTGTGTGTGTGTGTGTGTGTGTGTGTGTGTGTGTGTGTGTGTGTGTGTGTGTGTGTGTGTGTGTGTGTGCCTGCTTGCGTGCTTGCGTGCGTGCGTGCGTGTGTCCCCATAGTTACATGAAGATAAATGTACTGCGGCCATCGCAGTTTTCGCAACTGGGTGCACAGTGACCATTCATTTCCTTACCCTGAAACCTCAATTGATGAAGGGAGCAACAGAGATGTATTTTCAAATCATAGCTATAGTATATCATATTTAACTAACCACTTAAACCATGGTACTTTGTTGACCAGGGTACCACAGGGCCCTAAACTTGATCTGCTCCTTTTCCCCCTCTACACTAAATATCACAACTTTAAGTGAGCTTGTAGAGCTGCTATCTACACTGATTGTTCTCCCCCAGAATAGGGACGCTCGGCTCTAGGGTTCATGTGGTTAAATTAATAGTTACTGTATATAACCTTATATTTTACGTTTCCTAGCACTTTGTTGATGGCGTTTCTGCCGATTCTGTGGAAGACTTGCATAATATGCTGACAGCGCTTCTTGGATAGGGTAAATCAATTCAAAGGGACGGCAACGAAACACTATACATAACTGTATCAATAGAAATGCACAGTTTCTTAAACTAAATAATTCAAGAGCACCTCAACAGATCAGATGAAAAGCTTCCAGGAACAGTGCCTTAAAAAAGTTTTGACAGCTCAACAAAACCATCGAGGTGGCTCCAACAATGATGACTCAATGTGTTTAATCTCAGTCACTGTGCATATATTATCTACAGCGTTCCAACGCTTTCTGTGAGTTTCTTTCAAACTTGTCACTCCTATGCAATGTTGTCATTATCGTGCTCATATATAAGCTCAGTAAATACCCAGAGGGGATATAATGTTCCCAAAAGTGCTGGTTGTCAACTTTGGCATTACCATTCATTAAATGAAACCTTTAAGCGTAACTGTCTCGTCAACAACTTAGGCGGAAAGAAACTTGCTCGTCCTACCAAGCAAAAGTATAAGGCCCTCCCCAAAATGAACCACATCAGTACCGTCGCGGTGCAAGACAGGTGTCTAAAACAGACAAATGCAGTGCACGGTTGGACATGTGATGATGACTGCCGTGGACTCTACAATGAGGTGGAATCCGCTTTCATACAAGAAGCAATATCACATGATAATGGAGGTCTTAACCCATTCAGACCGAGAACGCATCTGTGTCATTTTAAGATTTCTTTGGGCTATTCAAAAATAGCAGATATACAAGCTCAAAGCTCAAGAGCTTGCAGATCTGCTATTTTTTGAAAAATCATGAAAATGTGTGCAAATCTTTGAATGTCTTGTTTTTCCGTAGAGAACATTTTTAACTCTGTGACAACTTCTGGAGGGTCCCTGGAACAAAATATTTTGAGATGGGGGTCCGCGGCCAAAATTCATATAATTTTGGGGATCCTTGACATGAAAAAGTTTAAGAACCACTGATTATAGCAACATATTTTCTTTTCTTTTAAAAAAAAAACTAGGATTTAGAAGACATTTGTATAATCCCCAGAAGCAAAGATTTGAGTTAAAAATGTAGCTTTAAAAATATATATATTTTCCAGCCAAAGATGTGCTCAAATTTTCACGATTATTCAAAAATAGCAGATCTAAAGCTCATAGCTTGTATATCTGCTATTTTTGAATAGCCCAAAGAAATCTTAAAATGACACACAGATGCGTTCCCGGTCTTAAAGGTTTAAATGGTTAGTGCTGCTGTAGCAGGTTCTTCAAGCTCTTGATAAAGAGGACTTAGCAGTGGATTCACGGTCGCTTACAGACACAAATGACAGTTTATCTCTGGAAAATGAGCTTATTGCTTTCAGAAATGCACTTCATTACCTGCCCCAGCCACGAAGGGAAACCCACAGACTTGCAATGGCCTACTCCAGCGGCTGTCAAAGTGGGGTCCAGGGACCCTCTGGATTCCTTGAGGGGGTTCCAAATGGACCCTTACACGTCTGTAACCCTGAGAGTTATGGGGGTCCTTGAAAGTTGGAGAACCACATGTTTTTGTTGGGTTTTTGTTTTACCACTTAATGAAAACAGTTGAAAACCCAGTTTCAGTGGTTTTCAGATGGCAATGTTTTTCCTTCTGCAAGGACTTTTCAGATGAAACTGGCCTATTATAGCCTACCTTTATGATAGCCTACAGTAGATGCAATCCATGAATAGCATACATAGATTTAGGCTATAGCTTTTTTTGTCCTTTATGTGTCACTGAATGCACTGTCCTCGGAGGGATCGCACTCCTCAAGGACACATACTGTAAGTGCTATTTATACTTAGTTGCACCAGTGCCACACTTACAAAAATGACTGATCTACAAGCTCACAACATACGACTTGTTGTATATCTTGTAGATAGGCTATTTTGGCACGCAACACTGGAGATCAAGTATGACTTTCAATGGTCAATGGACAAGCTCTATAAATGCTCTCAGCCGTCACTTGCCCATCAATGTAGGCAAGTGAAACAACAATGCTCCTATTTTTATACACTGTTTTGTACAGTATATGCTCTTTGAGATGGTATGCTGAATTTGTGCCACCCATGGCACACACTGTCATTTGGCATTTTCCTCTCTGTACCGAATCTGAGCATGACAGGGGCTGCCTGTCACACACTTGACAAGACAACGAAGAAGAATATCCTTTTATGTTTTCAGATTCTCTGTCAAAAATAACCAGAAGCTCTTGATGTTTACATGACAGATAAGGCCAGGATTAAGGTTATTAACAAGGGGTATCCAAGTGGCTTTGCATATCATATTAGGTATCGGCCATAATAACCAGATTGAATGGACTTTTTATTCTGACAAGGCTTGAGATAATTTGGTTTAAAACTCAAAACAAAGGGAGAAAATAATGTGGGTGTTCTTTTCTTCTTTTTTAGCTGTAACTTTATGTTACAACCAAGCTGTTCCTGCAGCTTTAACAGTACCCACAACACCTGTGTGTGGCAGGTGGCCGGCTTTAAGCAAACAGAACAATATACAGTGTACCATCATGTTCATAAATTTACTTCACTTTAGGCAAAAAAGTGGGCCTCATGCTGGGCTCCAGCCACAAGACCATCGCAACATATTGCGTTGTGAGTTTGTAGATCGGCACATTTTTTAGTAGAGGGAGATTCGAGTAGCAGGGGGAAAAGGAGTCGACCTAGTATAGAGCCCTGGAGGACTCCAGTAACCTAAGTATAAATGGTTTAAGTGGTTAAGTATTGAAACTTATATTATCTGACATCTATGAAAACAAACCAGGTACTGCATCATCTGTATGCTGGCATCCACACAACAGATGATCCAAACAATGCAAAGCGTTGTGATGAACTGGTTACAAATGCCTAATGCCCCCAAACGTTATGTCATATTTTCCAGTCAACAGTCGAGGTAACGGATCTAATGTTTTTCTGCTTTGTTCATTTTCCTCCCGAACTCCCTTCTTAATGTTTCGTATCGGATCATATTAGTCTGAGTGTTGGGGAAGAACTCGAAGCAATATCCTCACCCCACCAGAAATTCAATAACATCAACTAAACTTAGATCTTTGAAGAGGCTATGTGAAGTGACAGAGGCTTGAGGAGAAGGAAAAAGTCGGTTGATGTGGGAGGTCTATACGGTTTCCTCCTCAAAGCAATCATATCAAAGAAATATGTCCAAATATTCTGGTGGATGATCAAGCCCTGCCAGGCCATCTCCAGGCTCAGTGCCATAGCTTGTCAAGCTGTCTATGTTTAAGGTTTAATCTCGGATATTGTCTTCCGTGGCGGTGCTTTTCCACAATAGGGTTGCCTTATTTCATGAAATATATCTAAATGCAAAAAAAAATGAACATATTGTTATGCACATATAGTTCATTATTTGAGGCTGTATAGCTGGAGAGTTCTCTGTGATGAGCTGAGGCATGGGAAATTAAATTCTCTCTCTCTCTCTCTCTCTCTCTCTCTCTCTCTCTCCTCTCTCTCTCTCTCTCTCTCTCTCTCTCTCTCTCTCTCTCTCTCTCTCTCTCTCTCTCTCTCTCTCTCTCTCTCTCTCTCTCTCTCTCTCTCTCTCTCTCTCTCCCCCCTGCCAAACATTACTCTGCTGGGTACACTTTCTGAAGTGTGAACTGAATTATAGATTTCTAATTTCAGCTGAACTTGAGGCCAGTATAGGCCTTTGGTGAACAGCATGGATATTTTTTTATTACAAATGAAAAAGTAAATAAAAACACAATAGCCCAGGGGCCTGATGGGAAACCATATTTTTTTTAGAAAATAAATGAAGGGAATTTTGACAGTAACAAAGTTTCAGTCATTTCCTCTGGGTTCTGTCAAAAAATAAAACAAGCACGTATGGCACACTTGGCTATGACTTATAAACAACAGGTACTGTAGTTAAGACAGTCCCAAAGGCTTTGTCCATTTTATACCATTCTACAGACTTGCCCCATTGTTCAATAGGAAAAAGTATTGCTAAATGTCCTGTCAAAAAAGAGTTTGAGTGTACAGTGTGTGAAAAATGATAGGCTACATGACTCATTAATCTACCAAAAAATCCCATTGGGAGAGAGAGCAGTTCAAGCAACTCAAGAACTCTTTATGTCAAGCCCCTGACACAAAGGCAAGTCTTTATTTTACAAAAAGCTTGTATTCTACAGGGAAAGGTTTGCACTTGTTCATACTGTGTGGTAGCATTCGTGGGTTGTGCTGCTAATGTCTTTGCCTACCGAGAGCACTGAATGGATTATTAGTTAGCCCATAATGTTCTCTACCAGACCCTGTGATTGGAAGACCGGCCTGATGGTGTAGTCTGCTCTAATTCAGTATAGTACAGTACTGTACGTTAAAAATCTAAAGGCAATGACCGTACTTTGTCTATTTTATAGGAAATGAGAAATCATCAACAATACTAGGCCTATTAGAACACAGTTTATCTTAACCTTCTTACTTTCTTATGTGTATGAAATAACAATACTCCCCTATAATACATTTTTGATTCGGGACCAATGATTGTATTTGTTATATTTACAAACATTTTGTTTGTTTTTCTTATGTATTAACACCATTTGTTTTCACTCAACAATCAATCAATCAATCAATCCATAAATAAATAAATGCAAGACACTGTTTTGGCTAGACTGCAAAATACAATCTACAGTAAATCTATTGATTTCCTGGTTGCTGCTGACCGTTGTCTCTCTTACATTCTAGCCTGTATGGCTGTATGCACGATTAAGTCCCTCCAAATTTGACTAGTTTATGTACCCTGTGTAATAGAATTTCCCCTGCTTTCATAAGAAGTCATAATTCTAAATGCGGAGGTTGTTAAATTAAATGTGAGGAGCACACTTCCCCATATGTCCCCATGTCATGCTTATAATGTGTGATAGATTTGCAGAGGGCCACATAAATCTTGGGACCATAAAAAAAATGGCCTGAACAAATCTATTAAACAGCATGCTTAAGTGCTTTTATTGTATTTTGTATTTTATATATGTTCTAATGTCACCTGCTGCCTTGTAATATTTTATTCCTCCTCTGCAGTACTTTATTTTCTACAACTCCCAGAACTAGGGCCTTTTGTCCACTTGGCAATGAAATTTAATTGAACAATGAAAAATGCCTCGCGGCTCAAGATTACTGTTGCCACTGCTTGCATTAGACGTAATTTTATTTGCCATAGCTTTCTTTGTGAGTATCGGCGTGACAATCGAGCAAGTGTGGAGGATCCCTGGGGGGTCTTCAGGGACCAGAGTCTCTCCCACAGAAGCGAGGTGAACAGAATAGGTTCAGGCAGACGCTCAAGCAAGGTAATAGGAGTTCACTTCAATGGTGCAGCGATGCAGCAAAGTTGCATGATAATGAGCTTAGTTCCTCCTCGCTCCCCAGAGAGTTAAAAGCAAAGTATCATTTGCATGAGGACATGGGGGGATCATTTTGGGGTCAGTGTGCCCTCGGAAAAAAAGCCCACAGAACAAGTAGACAGGGATAATTGTGGAGAGGGAATATAATCGCAAGAACACACTCTGTGGCAGCAGTCTGTGGTTAAACTGTCAGCTGTGGGTGACGCGCCAGGGGAAGCAGAAGGAGGTGAATTGATCACTGATGATCAGTAGGATTGGTAGCCCACAGTTAATGAATATTTTATAGTACAGTATATGTTTGTGGACAATGTATGATGACGCGTTTTCCTAGCTCGCTAAACTCCTGCCGAGGTCCAATGTTTTGCAGTATGGTCCACCAGTGTAAGAACTTTAGTTATGCAACTGGTAGTTCCAACCAAGAAATAGGTTGAAATAGGTTCTCCAGTCATGATGCTCAGATAGCATGACACAGCACACCATTCTCAAATGAAAGATCTGAGTACGGCCTGATCACTGTTCTCCACCACTGTTCAGCCTCAATGTTAAACAGTAAAAAACCCACTCAGCGTGCTGTCAAACTGTCTCGTGACACTATAGGCTAGGCGGCTAGTGCTAGCAGTTCGCATGTGAAGTTTGTAGACATAGTAGCTAAATCTGTCATTTAAAATTGATATGTTGATTATACTGGGATATGACATGCTGGCTTTACTGGGATATGGACATTTCATTCAGCGCTATAAGCCCTACATTTAAAATGAAACTAATTTGCATGATCTATGAGCTTCAGCATCAATAGACCAATTACAAAATCTGTCAACTGATGACTGTGTTAACTGATGGCTGTTACCTGATGAGCTGATGACTGTATGTGTTACCTGATGATTATTTCCAAATTAAGGAGAAATTTGTCTCCGCTTGTAGATATTGAGTTAACAGTCCAAGATCGTTGTGCAGAGTAAATTCAGTTTTAGGGTGGATGTCCCCCTTTATGCACACACCACTGCCACATATGTATAGCATATTGTTAGGTGAATGTCACTTTCTTGTAGGTTAACATTTTGGACCGCAAACCACTGGAACTTTCTGGTTTTCGGAAATCACAATATCCAACAAGGTATACCCAACATTTGTCTTTGTCCTCACGAGTACCACATGGAAGCCAGATGGCCCTCTGCCCCTGGTCTATATCAGTGTGTAAATGCATCTGTTTTAATGCTTACCCATATTATTGATTAACTCATCCGCTCGGACGCCCAGCTTTCCCTTTTCCCTGGCTCAGAGAATACCACCACTTAATAGCTCCCTTTGGGAATTGTCTTCCGCTGAACTGTGAGACAAAATGTCAGCTTGCGATTGGCCCCTGTGCAGGCCTGCGTAATTGAGAGGAGCACTGGTGCTTGGGTGAATATCCTTGTGTATTGGACATAGATTGGGGAGCGCACACGGGTGTGTGTGAGAGGGAGAGAGAGAGAGAGAGAGAGAGAGAGAGAGAGAGAGAGAGAGAGAGAGAGAGAGAGGGGGGGGGGGGGGGACGGACAGACAAAGGATGGTAGAGTGGGGCCAGGAGAGATATTATAAGGTGAGGCAGTGATGTGTTCAGAGGCTTGTAAACACAATGGCTCAGTCTCTCTCTCTCTCTCTCTCTCTCTCTCTCTCTCTCCTCTCTCTCTCTCTCTCTCTCTCTCTCTCTCTCTCTCTGTGTCTCAGTGGATTTTCAGTAAGTCCACTTTTACCTCAATTTGTATACAGTACAACTCTGTAATAAACTATGTTGAAACATGATTGCATGTTTAACCACAAAAATAAATAGGAATTCAGTAGCACTGCACAGTGGTTGGTTTCATACATAGAAACTATTTTTTTTGTCTCCGCCAGGCCGAAGGCGCGGCCAAGACTTTGTTTTCGCCCCTGTCTCCGTCTGTATGTCAGTCTGTGTGTCCGTCCGTCCGTCTGTGAGCAGCTAATCCCCGGCACCGTAGGACTGCATTAAACTGTGCACTGCATGCTCCTTGGAGGCCAAGTAAAACCCTTGGCCTTGTGTATTGGACATACAGTAGATGGGGGAGCACAGAGAGAGAGAGAGAGAGAGAGAGAGAGAGAGAGAGAGAGAGAGGGGGGGGGGGGGTGGGGGGGGGGGGGGGGGGGGGGGGGGGCAGACAAAGGATGGTAGAGTGGGGCCAGGAGAGATATTATAAGGTGAGGCAGTGATGTGTTCAGAGACTTGTAAACACAATGGCTCAGTCTCTCTCTCTCTCTCTCTCTCTCTCTCTGTCTCTCTCTCCCCCTCCTCTCCAGTTGGACTTACTGAAAATCCACTTTTACCTCAATTTTTATACAGGTACAGTACAACTCTGTAACAAACTATGTTGAAACATGATTGCATGTTTAACCACAAAAATAAATAGGAATTCAGTAGCACTGCACAGTGGTTGGTTTCATGCATAGAAACTAATTTTTTGTCTCCGCCAGGCCGAAGGCTGTATGTCAGTCTGTGTGTCCGTCCGTCCGTCTGTGAGCAGCTAATCCCCGGCACCGCAGGACTGCATTAAACTGTGCACGCATGCTCCTTGGAGGCCAAGTAAAACCCTCTGCACCGAATTGATCCCATTGGCCTGCTATAGCTGCACCAGGAGGCCTATTTTTGCAACAATTCTTTTTTAATATTACTTCAACAGATTTTGTCCAAACATCATGCAAAACATTACCTCTATAGTCATGTGATCAAGGCGGATCTGTCCAATTTTTCATATTCCATACTGATTGGCTACGATTGGCTTCTAAAATTTGAAAGTGTGGCCATTTTGGACAAAATACCTCAAATTATGAACACATGCAGCGTCCGATTGCCGTGAAACTTTGCACGCACATTCCCACTAGGCCAAGAAGAAATCCCACCCCACATTTTTTTAAATCAGCCAAATGGTGGCAGATTCACGTTTTGGCCTATAACTCTGGAACCGTACTGTAGATCAAACAACCAAAATAAAGTTACCCATTCACGTTCCCAGTTATAGCCTATTTATTATTTTTCTGCCTGTAGCCTAAACCAAATGAAACGTAGCACTGACTATAGCCATGTGAGGTCTGAGTAGGATTGAAATGTTAAGCGATACTTAAAAGATCAGAGTGGTATCACCGCTGTGCGGGGAGAGAGCTTGTGTCAGAGCTTGTGGAGCAGAGGGGCAGAGATTGGCAAGGAATAGAACGGTCAATTTGATATGCTGTCACGCGAGTGTTAACGTCACCAGACGCACCCCTGTCACAAGCTGACTCCACTGGACTCTAAATTGCTATGAGGAGGTATACAGTACAGCAACATCCAGACTGTTCGTGGACCCATATGGGTCATTTACACTTCTCAGAGTTGAACACTAAAAAGCCAATAGCTGCTCTGGAAGGAAGAGCGATGTATCTTGTAATAATAACTACTTGCATCCCCAAAAAGGATAATACAGGATTTGAATACAACATCTTAATTATAATCTATGTATGATCTCTCTTTTTAATAATAAAATTAAGTTGAAATGGGTATACTGTAAAAAATACAAATGTTCACTGAGATCTGTGCATGATCCATTATGGCTGCCGTGCATTACCTTGTACATTCATTCACAAAGATGGATGGAGTTTCACCTTACCTTCCTAATCAAGCTTTCTTTTATTGATGTTCTTTCTTCAACATTTGAAGGTTTTCATTCATTTTAAGTTAGTAAGTCTATTTAAATACGATTCCTCACTTTGCACTTGAATGATGTACTGTAATGATGGCCCAACTTTATAAAAAACTATGATCAAGAGACACTGGAACTCAGTACTTGAATATACTGTAATACTTGAACTAAAGTGCTTGAATACAGTTCTTGTCAAAAAGTCCTTGCTAAGAATTATGACGCAGACATACCTTCAGCCTCATTCTAACAGAAGCCAAAGTGTTGAGATGTAACACTGTCCTCGGCAACAGAAAGAATCTTATCTCTGACTCCCGTTACTGTCGGTACCCTCTTGGCTTTCGAGGTGAAAAGAAAAGGCTATGGATCTTTCAGACTACTGGGCTAATTAAAGGTATCAGTCATAAGAGATGCATGTCATTTCATGAGGTGCACCCGCTCAGGGGCCTCATTTGTCACTGCCCTGATTTATATCCAATAAGAATTCAATTGCCTGGCATAAATGCACGGTTTGATGTATGATGTGTATGTGTTAGGCGAACGGAAGGGGCTGGAGGACAGAGTGCCCATTATAATGTAGGTCTTTGAGTGAGTGAGTGAGTGAGTGAGTGAGTGAGTGAGTGAGTGAGTGAGCGAGCATGTGTGTGTGTGTGTGTGTGTGTGTGTGTGTGTGTGTGTGTGTGTGTGTGTGTGTGTGTGTGTGTGTGTGTGTGTGTGTGTGTGTGTGTGTGTGTGTGTGTGTGTGTGTGTGTGTGTGTGTGTGTGTGTGTGTGTGTGCGTGTGTGCCAGCGTGCGTGCGGGATATCTGACAAGAACAAATATAGATTTGGTGTTGTGTAGAGTACAATATGTTTACCAGAATGGTTTGGTGAGACACATGCACGCACACAGACACACATGTACACACATACTGTAAACACATACACACACACACACAGACAGAACTCTTAACAACAAATGGTAACATCACATCACATCACAAGGCACAGAGACGGAAAACAATGCAGCTAACAAAACAGCGCCGCCCTCCATCCTCTGAGAGCCGACAATGGAAAACAATTGTCCCATTAGTAGGTAAAGTGGTGAACCAGAAGTGCATCAATAAGCAATGCTGAGGGAAGAGTGGCTACAAGAGGCTCTCTTTTATAAAGGCCACTGCGACTCATGGGGACAATGTGGTGCTTGGCATACAGTACTGTATGCAGCAAAAAAAAATCATAGCACATGGTATGGCATTTCCACACACTGAGAGAACAAGCATCGCTAGACATAGCCTTCTGTATGTCTTGCACTCGACCCAATCATTAAAATCACATGACGTGAAAATTTCAATTGAAAATTATGCCTTTTCCATAAAAATTATTTCCGGTAGGTTACAATTGCCAGCGAACACACACAGATAATGTGACAGTTATCAACCACTACAAAGAGACATTTAAAAGGTTGCGGTGTCACAAAGTGAAGTGCCCGTTCACTGCGTAGCAGAGGAGGTCAGGTTTAATTCTGTCCGAGGTTGGGTGAAAAACAATTAGTTTCTTTGTCTCAAAGCATTACTGAGACTAACAGCCATCTGACAAGCTGATCACTGATGAGACTGTGTGGGCTGCTTAGTACCCTGACACCGTCTTCAGACTCTTCACTTCTCTTCACCTTTATTCACTGGTCTCTCTCAAGTCTTTCTTTGTCCTTTTTTACGGTGTGCCACCGAAGGGACCAGCT